>NC_141023.1:17172500-17210000 GCF_052040795.2 Danio rerio
ATATCTTGTATCATACCTTTTAACCCTCCCGTTTTCCCGGGATTCTCGGTTATTTTACAGTTCTATCCTGCTATCATACTGTATTTCTCCCGTATTTGCAGTGTTTCTCTGAAGGGTGGCAAATGAATATTAAAGAGCCCAGCCTCCCTATACGCAATCCATACCGCCGAACAAGGGCCGCCCCTTGCTCTTAAATGCGAATCTGTTCTGTGCTTTCCCATTGTTGAGGCATGAACACACTTTGGAATAAATATGAAAATGGCGGGATATCCTTTCCTTTTCATTACAGGTGCCGTCTTCCCTTCATATGCAATCCTCAAAACAGTCATATAGTGGTGCATGACTGTCAGCTGACGCCCTCCATAGTGATAAATAGACGGTGTTTCCCAAACGAAATCCATACACGCGTTTTGAAGCGAAGCAAAACTCTGGGTTTTGGGTGCGTATTCAAACAGACATATACACATAATTAAAATTAATAACATCTAAATATGTCGATCTTGGTGGGTTTTTTTCAAACACAACTAATTTAGTCCTAAATGAGCATAAAAAGTTAGGAAAGCAATCGAATGCTTTTATTATAATGTTAGATGTTAATGTGACACCTGTTATTTAATGTATCAAACGAAAAACTAAATCTAAATAAATACTTTATCTAAATAAATGAGAGATTCATTGGTTGCTCTTTAATCAGAATGTGTAAGTTACACAGTGAAGAAACAGCTAATGAGATTTGATAGCTTGATTCTATTTCTTTATAATAGCTATTAATTTTAATAAGCTGAACTGTTTGCTAATGTATTTGCTGCTAATGTATACAATATTTTTTTCTCTTGTAAATAATAATAATAGTAATAATAAAACATATTACTGTGAATTTAACTATTTATTTAAAATGAAATAGCTCCAAATAAGCATATTTAGTATTTTGGGGATTTTTAAAAGGGGGGGATGAGGTTGGGGGAATCCTTTATTATGGTGGGCATATCCCTTATTTTCACATCCCAATGTTGACAGTTATGCCTTATATACTCCTACTCCTAAACCCAACCTTCACAGCAATCATTCTGCATTTTTAAAATACTACATTTTGCGTTATTAATGTGCAGTGCTTCATTTGCAGATAATTTCCAGAACAAAACCAGGAATAAGGACTGACGTCTGCCACACAATTTCAGTTTTACTGGAACATGACACAATTAAGTGATTAGCGAGAGAGAAAAAAAGCATCAAATTTCTGAACGGTCTTTTAATTGTTTTTTGCAAAATAACGGTTTGGGTCAACCACGAAAAACAAACAAACAAACAAAAATAAAATATATAAAACATCACTATTCAGTTTTACTACCACTGACTTTCTGTTCACCAAGCGAAAGTGACCCGAAGAGCCCAATCATTATGTGCGCATTGACTTTTAATGAATGTTTTTAATAGTTTAAAGGGAAATATTGTCTGTATTGGTGTTGTATTTTATGCTGCAAAAACCTTGTAATAAGCTGCCAGTACATTTTCTGTTATTTTACAGATTCATTTATCTATCATTTCCTTTAAATGTCAATAAAAGTCAATTTGTTATTGTAACCAGGGATGTGACACTGACAACAAAGGGTATGGATCCAAATGCAGGTTTATTAGGGAGGTCAGGCAAGCAATGGTCTGCACAGGAGCAAACAGATGTATATGGGCTATTCAGAGTCAAAGTCAGATACACAGACAGATGGTCAGAAGGCAGGTGGCAGACAGGGATAAACAAATAAAGAAGGCGAGGGTCAGAAACACGCCAAAGCAAGCCAGGTAAACGCGTTTTAGTGTCACTAGAACCGATAACAAGACTCTGCAACTAGAGAGAGTGTGATTGCTGCTTATATAGTGTGTGTAATCAGTCCTTGACAATCCTCCGGTGGAGTTTGTGCAATCAGTCAAGATAATGAACGTGTGTGTGTATGGAGATGTAGTCCTTAAAATGGCGTATTTGTAGTCCGTTCTGCATGTGCATGTATTCCAGCGATCTATAGAGTTAAGATCGCTGGTGATCGTGACAGGTAAATTGCAGAGTTAAATTTTCAACATCAAAAATCAACAGAGCTGAGATCAAGGACCCACTATAAAATTCACAACCATAAATAAACTGAAAACACAAAAACAGAAACTCATTCATTCATTCATTCATTCATTTTCTTGTCGGCTTAGTCCCTTTATTAATGTGGGGTTGCCACAGTGGAATGAACCGCCAACTTATCCAGCATGTTTTTTATGCAGCGGATGCCCTTCCAGCTGCAACCCATCTCTGGGAAACATCCACACACACTCATTCACACACACACTCGTACACTGTACAATTTAGCCTACTTAATTTACCTGTACCACATGTCTTTGGACTTTGGGGAAACCAGAGCACCTGGAGGAAAGCAGAGCACCTGGAGGAAACCCACACGAACACAGGGAGAACATGCAAACTCCACACAGAAACGCCAACTGAGCCAAGGCTCAAACCAGCGACCCAGTGACCTTCTTGCTGTGAGGCGACAGCACTACGTACTGTGCCACTGCGTCGCCCAAAAAAAGAAACTTACTTAAAAATATTTTTTACAGTGTGTGGTGCAAGCCATTGAAATGAATGGGTTTTATAGCACATCACTTTTTGCATCTTGTGTGAAAGCTGCTACAAACCGTAAAGTGGCTACAGCTGGGTTGGGCAGTGTGGCACAGCATAGCCCTTTTTGGTCTATATTTTTGGCCAAATATCAAACATTTCAGCTTATAGTTTACAGCATTCAAAAATTTGGTGCATCCCTAGTATGAAGTATGTATTATTGAAGTAATGAAATGAATCAAAGTATATTCCATTTTCATTTATCCCACTTTGTTCATGAACTTCTAAATGCTAATCGCAGCTTAAAGAGAAATACACAAAGGGTTATAATCACATGAAAGAGAAAGTTAACTTTAAATTTTTGGGTGAACTATCCCTTAAATATTCTTGCTGCCTTTTATAGACCAAATAACAAAAACAAAACTTAAATCTATTTGTTTTATATATATATATATATATATATATATATATATATATATATATATATATATATATATATATATATATATATATATATATTCTCTTTTTAACCATTCTGTTGTTATATCAATTAAATTAGTAATGATAAACAAATTGTGTAAAATCACAATTTAGTATTTTTTTTATTTTGTCATTTTAATGTTCATCACGACTCTGGACTTGCTCTCTGGACTTGCAACTGTTTCAAAACAGCACTGTTCTTTTTGCTTATTGCAGCTCAGAAAGCTGCAATAATAATTTGTTAATGGCTATGTAATGATGGGTTTTATGGGGGGGTTCTGTTAATAACCTGCTTTCAGAGAGGTTGATGTTCAGTGTGTGTGACTGTGGTTGTGTGCATGAATTAGACAGGACTGTATTGTCACATCTCAATCTCCTCCTCCACCTAAATCTCTGCTCATGCATTTGGTAAAACAGCCCAGTGTGTGTCTGTAAACGATAGTGCCTCATATATAATCTGACTGAAGCTAGTTTACACACACACACACATGCACACACGCACTTATTTGATGATGCAGTACATCAACTTGAGGTGTCAGAGAGCTGATTGACCTGCTAAGTGTGTGTGTGTGTGTTTGTGCGCTTGTGTTTGTGAAGCATTAGGTGATTGTGGGTGGGTTTTTGAAAGAGTGCCAGATACACATAAAGTGTTGTCTTTTAGCGGCCTTTATTACAAACAATCTACATGTGCACTTTGTTTTTTAACATAAGATGTAATATTTTTTTGAAAATAGCATATAACAACTTTAATCCTCCACCTTTCGTGTATCTGTATTTCTAATTCTGTATTTTAAAAATAGATTTTCCCTTACTAAATATATTGCTTAAAAATATATTATGTTTACATTATATTGCTATTATTATTTTATATATTGTTTTTACGTATCACTTCTATACACTCACCGGCCACTTTATTAGGTACACCTTACTAGTACCGGCTTGGACCCCCTTTTGCTTTCAGAACTGGCTTAATCCATGGCATAGATTCAACAAGATACTGGAAATAGTCCTCGGAGAATTTGCTCCATATTGACATGATAGCATCACGCAGTTGCTGCAGATCTGTCACCAGCACATCCATGATGCGAATCTCCCGTGCCACCACATCCCAAATGTGCTCTATTGGATTGAGATCTTGTGACTGTGCAAAAAGAGAGAAAAGTGAACCACTGTCCCCATTTACACTGAAGCAGATGAACAACTCAAAGATAATACATGACTACAAAGACACAACGTGGACATAAAATGACAATATTTCTTGACAGTTTTAACTGCACGATGATTTCAAAGACATAATACACCTACTTTTGATTGTTTAGGTAGCAAAGTTGATAGAAAATAAATATATAATCCGCCATTAAAAATTGGCATGGGCGGTAACTTAAGCTGTTAACAGCTCATAACACAAAACCCACTATATAATGAAAATAATGCTTAACAGGCACACTATTCGACTCAATCCAGCATCAAAACATATCATCCACTGATATGAATAAACTTTAATTTACTTTTAATTTAACTGGCTATATTTTAACCTTGCACAATCACAACATACCTGTCTTACTCAAGTTCAAATCCGTTTTGACGAGAGCGGTCATCACACAACATAAAACGGATTTTAAAACAAAAACTGGACATTTCACATATACCTTTATAAGGTTATTAATAATGTTATGTAGACGAAAAAAAATAAGAAGAAAATAAAATTATTTATTTATTTAAAAAAAAAATTAAAGTTCACTGCAACAGTCCAAACAAAAACACTACATACAAAAAGGAAGTGTATCTGAAACGTTCAACAATACGGAGCCCAAATGTATTTCAGATACACAAAAATCCAAACAGCGCCCTCTAGTGGATTTGCAGGTACATATTTCCAATGAGCCTGGGTTTATGTTATACTGTTTGCTTTTAATATCACCTGGTTGAATAATTTTGTGATCATAATATTTTCCACATCGCAGAAATATTAGGACTCAATAGTAAAAGAGGCTTAATTGGTCACAGTTCTCCAGCATTTCGCCTTGTACTGCAAATCTCTTGAGAAGAAGAATGGTTTTTCTACCTGGTTTATTTCAGAACGTCATATCTTGTCGGTTCATTGACCCAAATAGATTTTCCCCAGTGATCTGTCGTTCATAATGCACACGTTTGATTCAGACATCCTCCTGATCTCACAGAAAGCGCAGCCAAAATCTCCTCTTCCCCAGCTGGAAAACATGCCACAGTTTAGGAAAGCGGTGTTGAAGTCAATGCGCAGGTCGATGTTTAGTTATGCTAATGCAAAGCCATCAGCCGCCCGTCTCCGTCAGTGCGAGTTTGCTCTCTGCTGTGATTTGACTTCACCTGCATAATTCTGAATTTATAATGATGTGGCGCGTGGTGGAGACAAGAGACCTGGACAGATCGTGCTCTTCACCGCAGCCTCTATTATCTATACGGCATCTGTTGGCATAATGAGAACTGACTGGCTCATTTGGATCCCGCTCACTCTTTAAAAGTGTAATCACCTAGGCTGCTTGTCAATAGTAGTTTCATTTGAAATACTCATGTAAGGGTCAGTAACACATTGTCTGTTTTTTATTAGCTTAAATTATGATGCATAAAAAGAAAACTATTTGTTTTTTAGTTTAAAAAAAAACTTTTTGTTTTAGGCTTTTTTTTTGTAAGAATTTGATGAAGAAAATGTTTTTAAGGAAGATGTGTTGTTCTCCTATGTTGCCTATTTTTTAATAATATATTAATAATTGAAATATTGTGAAATATGCTGTTCAAACTGTATGTGTAACTACTACTACTGCTAATAATAATAACAATATATATACATATTTGTTTATATATATATATATATATATATATATATATATATATATATATATATATATATATATATATATATATATATATATATATATATATATATATATATATATTGCGGCTATAAGGGCTTCTGCTGTGTAAAACATATGCTGGAATATTTGGGGGTTCATTCCGCTTTTGTGACCCCTGATAAATAAAGGACTAAGCCGAGGGAAAATTAATGAAATTACTTTTTTTTCTTTTTAAAATGTATACTGTAATGTTACAATCATTTGTCATGGTCATTGAGAAATCATTCTAATATGTTGATTTAATTATCAATTAATTTATGATTATTACCTTCAGTGTTAAAAGTTGTGCTGCTTAATATTGTTTAGCATTTTTTAAAATAGCATTTTTTTTGAAAGATGATAGTCAGTGAGGTTACATTTTATTCATGCATTCCTGCTAAATAAACATGTATGAAATAAAATCACAAATATTAAATCATATAAAAAAGAAAAATCATATTAACACTGTTTTTTTAAACTTAATATATATATATAAATATATATAACTAATTTCCATTTTATATTCATATGAATTTAATGTGTATTCATACTTCATACCTTTTTCTTAAATATTTTTTTTTGCTTGACTAACTCTAATATTTTGTTTTTAAAGTCATTATTGTTATCAAGATTTATCAGTTATAATGTGTATTCAGTGTCTAGAAAATAAGTTTAATACATTTCAAATAATTTTTGCTTAATTCTTAGACTTTGTTTTTCTTGAAAGTATATTAAGTTCACATGCTCTGTGTATTAAAACAATTTAAAACAATTACTTTTTAAAATTACTTTCTGTTTGATTCTTACACAAATGTTTTCGGTATCACTATATTTTGATAGTGTGTTTTTTATTTTATTTAAGTTGCATTTCATCGACATGCCAATTAATTCTCTTTAGATTATAAGTAGACGTTTAGGTTGGGGTTATGGTTAGTGTAAGTTGACATGTACTTGCAAAGTTTTTTACAGTCAGTTAAATGTCTGTTGAAGGTGCAGTATCAGTGGATATTAAGGAGACAGTCTACTAATACTCACATGAGAAGTAATTGGCATGTAGTTTTAATGCAACTTTTAGTCCACAAACTGTGCAATAGGAACCATCAAAATAAAGTCTTGAAAATCATTAAAAAAAATTCATAAAGATTTATCAGTTCTCAAAATTGTATGTACTGTATTCAGTGTGTTGAGAACAGTTGAAAACATTGAATATTTTAAGATGCCGTTTTGACTTAAAATTTATTTTTTCTTGAAAGTGATTAAATTTAATTTTTTTGTAATTATCTAAATATTTAGTATATAAAAAAAGTTTGGTCACACTTTTTTTAAATTTATTGTACAACACTTGCTATTAGCATGCCCTTAACTAAGACTTTTAGCTCAATAAACCCATGATTTACCGCTTATTAATATTTATTAAGGTAATATCTGTGTTTAGATGTTGGGTAGGATTAGGCATGTAGAATAAGATCATGCAGAATATGAACTTTATAAGTACAAATAAACAGCCAAAATATTCAAAATAAGCCACTAGTGAGAATATATAATTATAGTAAGAATATAATAATTTGTAATGACTTCTATTCTTACACTTAGTTATTCATTCATTCTTTCATTCATTCATTCTTTCTTTCATTTTCCTTTGGCTTAGTCCCTTTATTTATCAGGGAGAAATCAATTCAGAGTAAAATTCACCGCCAACTATTTCAGCATTTGTTTTACACAGCGGATGCTCTTCCAGTCACAACCCAGTACTGGGAAACATCCATACACACTCATTTACACACATTCACTATGGCCAATTTAGTTAATCCAATTCACCTATATAGCGCATGTCTTTGGACTGTGGTGGTAACTGGAGCACCCGGACGAAATCTGCACAAACACGGGGAGAACATGCAAACCCCACACAGAAATGCCAACTGGCCCAGCTGGGACTCGAAGCAGTGACCTTGCTGTGAGGTGACAGTGCTAACCACTGAACCACCGTGCTGCTCATACACATTGTTATATGATATTAAATTAAAATCTTGGAAATGATATCAAATTTAAACTCCATTGACATATTAGTGTACAATGGGAAAAATAAAGAGAAATCCCAAAGCTTTATACACACAAATCATATGACACAGAAAGTTATTCAGCACAGCAGATGTTAGAAAGCTCCGAAACATAATTTCTTCTCGCCCCAGCTGAATTGAACACACAGATTTGCTCACAAACACACACACAGATTGGCCTGAGCAAATAGAGCCAGCTCCACTGGTGATGCCAGCGGCCTTCAGCAAACTTATTAGAGAAGAGCGTCCAGTCAGCCGTTCACAATAAAAACAGAAAAATCAGCCTAGAGCTCAGACAATTACAGATTCATCTCAACAGCGCTGTTTAATAATGACACACAACACACCACTGTAGATTCTGTGTGTTTTCTGACATGTCTTTATTGTGTCTTATGGTGAATAATGCTGGAGCTCTCTGGAGCTGATTATTGTCTCCACGTTCACCACTTGTGGCCACATATTTTCGAATTCGGCTGTAATGAAAGCAGTGTTTACTTCTGAAACTGAGGCATATGAACCTTTCAGAGTTTTTGAAGACAAGGGGGATTTGAAAAGCAACTGAAAATATTAAGACAGAGAGAAATGAAAAGCGAAAGAACTAGACTAAGCAACTCCAGACGCCCCATTCACACGGGGCTTCAGCATCAACGCTTGAATGAAGGCTTGTCTGAAGTTGGGGCTGAAGCGATCGTCATAGAAGCGTCAGCAAATGAAATTCAGTCAGCAATAGGCCACTGTCTGAGCTGGTGTATTTGCATACAGCGATCTGATTGGCTGACGCTTCCGTCGGCGCTTGAAAAGTTGAGCTAGTTCCAACTTCTGCAGCAAGCAACGCTTCTGAAGCGGCGCTGACGGATCCACAATGCAGTTCAGCAATGCCTGACGTCACCCATTCAAAGTGAATGGGAAGCGTTGACGCTGACGCCCCGTGTGAATGGGGCGAGAGAGTTAAAAATCTTCTGTCTGGTTCTTGAATCTAATTGGCAGATAGCTGTGAGATTAAAGTAATATCAGCACTCGTACAACCTCTTCACCCTTTTGTATTACTCCGCACACACAAATGGAAAGCAGAGGAGTCTGCAGTTGAAAAATATTGCCGCTGTTTGACAACATCATGTACTTTTGAGATTTTTTTAATGCGAGATTGTAGTTGTTTAGATCACAACTATGCAGTTTATTTATGAGGATAGTGCCTATTTTAAATATTCATAATTTCGGAGATTCAGTATGTTGGCTGCCAGCCTGCCATACTGTAATAATAATCCCCTATAGGAGAAAAACAGCATTTTTTCAGCGTACGTGTCAAACTACAGCTGAACAAATCAAAAACTGATGGCATTTCCTGCTGTTTCTAAAAAGCCTTATCTTAATATGTGAGCAAAATCACTTGTTTTGTCTTCATTTTAGACGTAATGCTAGAGAATCAATTAAACAGCTCTAAAGTGACGTCTGTGAAGTAGCAATGGTTTCTGCTGTTCTGATCGTCAGCTGCAGGTGTGTATGAACGGCGGAAGAAAATAGTTCCTCTTGCGAAGAGGTTTTTAAGACTGATTCTCTTGATTTTCTTTATTTATACACAGGATTATGCCATCGAACTGTTGTATAAAGTAAACTCTATCACAGTGCTATATGGCTTTAGCAGTGCAATATAGCTGTATATCGTCACAGGTGGGACACTAAGGCCCAATCCCAGTTGTATTTCTGTACCCCTTACACCCTGGCAGTATTCATTCATGTAAACACAAAAACAACATTAATATTAAAACAGACACTGTGAAAAGGCTATTCCCTGCAACTAGACTCTTCTGAAAGGGTTTTCGAGTGTCATCGAGTGACAGAATGTCGTGGGACTACTATACAGCAAAATTTAGCATAATTCTGACTTCAACTGTGTGTGTATGTGTATGTATATATATATATATATATATATATATATATATATATATATATATATGTATATATATATATATATATATGTATATATATATATGTATATATATATATATATATGTATATATATATATATATATATATATATATATATATATATATATGCATGTGTGTATGTGTGTATGTATGTATCTATGTATGTACAGTTGAATTCAGAATTATTAGCCCCCTTCGATTTTTTTTTTCTTCTTTTTTAAATATTTTCCAAATGATGTTTAACAGAGCAAGGACATTTTCACAGTATGTCTGATAATATTTTTATTAATTCTTCTGAAGAAAGTCTTATTTGTTTTATTTCGGCTACAATAAAAGCAGTTTTGAATTTTTTATGAACCATTTTAGGGACAAAATTATTAGCCCCTTTAAGCTATATTTTTTCTCGATAATCTACAGAACAAACCACTGTTATACAATAACTTGCCTAATTCCCCTAACCGGCCTAGTCAACTTAATTAACCTTGTTAAGCCTTTAAATGTCACTTTAAGCTGTATAGAAGTGTCTTGAAGAATATCTAGTAAAATATTATTTACAGACATCATGGGAAAGAGAAAATAAATCGGTTATTAGAAATGAGTTATTAAAATTATTATATTTAGAAATGTGTTGAAAAAATCTTCTCTCGGTTAAACAGAAATTGGGGAAAAAATAAACAAGCGTTCTAATAATTTACGGGGGCTAATAATTCTGACTTCGACTGTATATATATGTGTATGTATGTGTATATATATATATATATATATATACATATATATATATATATATATATATATATATATATATATATATATATATATATATATATATATATATATATATATATAGTAAAGAATTCATTGCCCTAATAATTCTGACTTTATATTATACATACCATACATACACACACACACACACACACACGCATATATATATATATATATATATATATATATATATATATATATATATATATATATATATATATATATATATATATATATATATATATTTATATATATATTTATATATATATATATATATATATATATATATATATATATATATATATACACACATATTTTTAATTACAGATTAAGATTTATTTCATAATTAATATTTTTCTCATATGATTTATCCTGTTATTTTTGGGTTCACTGCTTTTCATGTTCACATTTATTTATTTATTATATTAAGTATATTTATATTTGAATATAATGTTGAATATTTCATATCTAAGGAATATTTGGATTTGGTTGGACCAATGAAAATGTGTTCTGTACACAATAATAATTTCTAATAACAATAATTTAATCATTTATGCAACATTTAATACTTCTTTTCAATCAAATTTAAACGACACTTTTCAACCCAATGGTTTGGTTTGACTCATCAACAATTTGTTTTTATTAATTAGTTACTGTATTGCATTTTTCAAACTATTGTTGCTCTATTAACCTCCACTAATCCTGTCAGTAATTGAAGAGCTGCTATGTTCCCTTGGCCTGTGGAGGGCGCTCTGCTCAGAAGTCATCCACCCATCATGTCTAGTTTCAGTACAGTATCTTTGGAGCTCTAAACAGTCTGCCCTGCTGTTTGTCCGTTTGTTTGTTTGCGTGTATGAGCAGGAGTGACAGAAATACACATATGTCTCTATATAAGTGACTTTCAGCAGGCTATCGCTGCTCTGATTGATGTGGTCTCATGGGGAGGAGATGTGAAAGGAGATCCATGCAGCACAGCACACAAGATCGCTAACATCGCTAACAACCTTTCCTTGATCCACTGTCACTCCTTCAGCTGTGTGTCCAGACGATAGGGTGACCGCCAGGCTTTTTTCAGATCTTTAAGAGAAAAAAAAAAATAGGAGCTCAGTGAATCTCAGCTGTTCCATGATGTCAGCATGACCAACCAGTGACTGAGCTCAACAATCAGCATTTGGCCCTGTGGGATTTCTTTCTTTTTTAACTTGTATCCTGCATACAGTTATTAAACACCCAGCTATAAGTAACATACAATTATTAAACTGGAAGAAAAACATTTGTGGTCGCTTTAAATCTTTAAGCTGAGTCACATTACCTTTACTTGCATAACATTAAACTGACTTGTATCCTTGTATGATGTATAATAACTGCATAAACATGAAACAGGATTAACTTCTTTTAATAAATGAACATAAACATGACTTAATAAACATCACATTTTTATCATATGTATGTGTGTGTGTAAAGTATGTGAGTGAAAGCAGTTCAATCTTCTGTTTATGCTATGGGGATGTCCTAGGCCTCTTCTTTGTGGGGGATTGGAGTTGCTGCATGAAAGCGCCCTCTGGCCTTCGGGAGGAAATTACCATGACGATCTCGGTTTTTCTCTGTCGTATTTGCCATTTTTTATTTTGCTTATTTGCTCAGCCCTATTTTGATGCCATTTGCGTAGTGTTTGTATTCTACTTAGTGTCCGGCCTTTTCATGCATTTGCTTCTCTCCTCCCTGTGCTCACATAGATACTAACCCAACTTTCAATTAAACCGTTTTCATTTACATGTTTTTTCTTTAGTTTCTGTTGTCAGCAGTGGTGTAAAGTTACTAATTACAAATACTCAAACTACTGTAATTGAGTAGCTTTTCTTAGGAATTGTAATTTTCGAAGTAGTTTTAAAAACGTGTACTTTTACTTTCCCTTGAGTATATTTTTAGTGCAGTGTCGGTACTTTTACTCCTCTACTTTCCTTCAAGCTGCAGTCACTACTTCTTTTTTTCTTATCTATGGGGATTGGCTGAGATGTCTTTTGATTCCTGTCCAATCAAATCGCACATAGATGGTAAATTGCATCATAAAACTGTTTGGAAGCATTAAAAGTGTACAACTAGATGTCCAAAATCGTTACATGCATCGACCCATAGAAAGTTTAGATGCATGTCACTTATGAGAAGATTTTTACTGTATGATGACCAAAATAGCCTTAAACATCCAGCAGGCACAAGATTTCAACATGTTGTCAGATTGACATTGTACTCTTAAGTCATGGGGATGTTGCATTTTGTTTGGAAATAAAATTCATGTTGACGTCAGAACTCAACATCAGGCCAACATTAAAGTCCAACGTCCAACCTAAAATCAACCAAATATCAACGTCTAATGGTGTAACAGCTTGACGTTGTGTGGACAATACCACTATGACGTCTATCAGACGTTGGATTTTGGTTGTCATACCTGATGAATAAATGTCAGTATTTGACATCATTATGATGTTGGTTTAAGATGTTGGCTTGACGTTGCATTTTGCTCACTTTCTAACTACATAAAATCAACCAAATATCAGAGTCATTTGCCGTCATTATTGGACATCTAAAAAACTTTGTCCTTACATGCTGGCTAGACATTAAATTTTGGTCACCCGACATCACAGCCTAAATCTAACCTAATATTAACATCTTATGACTGCTTATGTTATGTTATGTTATGTTATGTTATGTTATGTTATGTTATGTTATGTTATGTTATGTTATGTTATGTTATGTTATGTTATGTTATGTTATGTTTTGTGCCTGCTGGGCAGTAATTAAATGCACTACAGAATGTTACGTTTACACAAATCCACAAATGACATGTAAATGCATCAGCTTTTTACAGCACAATACTCACTACTCTTGAGTACTTTTGAAAGCTCTACTAATTACTCATACCTTGAGTAATTCTTAAAACAGATACTTTTACTCTACTCGCACTACAATTTCAGGCAAGTAATGGTACTTTTACTTAAGTATGATTTTTTCAGTACTCTTTCCAACCCTGGTTGTCAGACAATGAAACAAAAAATGAAAACGTGGCCAAACATATCCATTAACTAACAGGCACTTCCAGGCCATTTCAAAACTGCTGATGTGCACATAATTTATAATGAAATGTGCTGTTAATTTACTCACCCTCAGGCCATCCATGATATGTAACACATTTTTTTCTTCAGTAAAACATTAAAGAAGATTTTTATGAATTTATGATTTGTACACTTATGAAGCAAAATGATTTGTCCTTGCAAAAAAGAAAAACAATCATTTGCTTGTTAATGTTTCCAGCTATTGAAAAGTGGTGTATGATTCTTTTCTGCTGGTTCTTTTGAACAGTTATTTTCTGCAGATTCAGAAGATATGACTATATGAAGTATGACTAAATGTAAATGTCAGAATTATTCGCCCTCCTGTAAAAAATTGTATTCTTTTATATTGTTTCACCAATTTCTATGATTTAGATTTTTTACGAAACAATTCTTAACAGTTTAAGTAACTGAATTCTAATAACTGATTTCTTTTATCTTTGCCTTGATGACAGTACATGGTGTTTTACGAGACATTTTTTCAATATAGTAATATTCAGATTAAAGTGACATTTAAATTCGTAACCAGGTTAATTAGGCATGTTAGGGTAATTGGGTGTGGCTCGTATAACAATGGTTTGTTCTGTATAATATAAAAATGTAAAATATAACCCAACTTTCAATTTCATTTACATGTTTTTTCTTTAGTTTCTGTTGTCAGCAGTGGTGTAAAGTAACTAATTACAAATACTCAAACTACTGTAATTGAGTAGCTTTTCTTAGGAATTGTAATTTTCGAAGTAGTTTTAAAAACGTGTACTTTTACTTTCCCTTGAGTATATTTTTAGTGCAGTGTCGGTACTTTTACTCCTCTACTTTCCTTCAAGCTGCAGTCACTACTTCTTTTTTTCTTATCTATGGGGATTGGCTGAGATGTCTTTTGATTCCTGTCCAATCAAATCGCACATAGATGGTAAATTGCATCATAAAACTGTTTGGAAGCAATAAAAGTGTACAACTAGATGTCCAAAATCGTTACATGCATCGACCCATAGAAAGTTTAGATGCATGTCACTTACGAGAAGATTTTTACTGTATGATGACCAAAATAGCCTTAAACATCCAGCAGGCACAAGATTTCAACATGATGTCAGATTGACATTGTACTCTTAAGTCATGGGGATGTTGCATTTTGTTTGGAAATAAAATTCTCCAATTCTCCAATATATTGAAAAAATGTCTCGTAAAACACCATGTACTGTCATCATGGCAAAGATAAAATAAATCAGTTGTTAGAATTCAGTTACTTAAACTGTTAAGAATTGTTTCGTAAAAAATCTAAATCATAGAAATTGGTGAAACAATATAAAAGAATACAATTTTTTACAGGAGGGTAAAAAAATATTGTTTAAAGGACTAATAATACTGACATTAACATGTTTTTTTTTTAAATTGCTTTTATTCTAGCCGAAATAAAACAAATTAGACTTTCTCCAGAAGAAAAAATATTATAGGAAATACTGTGAAAATTTCCTCTATCCTAAAATTTCAATATATCCATTTGAAAAAGAATAAACTTTGCACAGAATGTCTAATCATTTTGCCCTGAACTACCCTGAAGAATGTTGAAAAAATAGTAGCCATTGACTTGCATAGTTTTTGTTCATACTATACATGTCAATGGCTGCTTTTCCAACAATCTTCAGTATATCATGTTTTGTGTTCAATTAAAGAAAGAAAAAAACGACCACATTTTTCCCCAACTGTGCCTTTAATAATGATATCATATTGATTAATGTTACAGATTGTTTGGCTTGGTAAAATTGCAAGAAGAAGATATAACTGTAGCATATGTAGGATATGAGTCCATTTTATCACTAGTTGTAGTGATCTGAGACCATCTTTTCAATTACTCAATAAATAACTCACAAAAATGTGATTAATAAATGTAAATTAATGAACATAAGTACAACACTGGTATACAGTACAGTAAATGGTATACCAGTTTGTAAGTAATACTGTTATGACTGCTTGCAATTTATACAGATTGATATTATCAGAAAAGCTTGTGTTGTTGCTTCTTAATCATAGGTGTTGCAGTGTTTTCTTTGACATTTTTACAGTTTTTGCGTTTTATTTAGCTTGTAATGTTTAACCAGTCATAGCTGAGGCCGGTTGGGTGGGGTGGGATGGCTTTACAGTGTGTTTGGGCAGCAGAGACAGATGTGTGTTTGTGCTCTGTGGTCAGGGAGTGGTGTTTAGAGAAGGAGGCTCAGGATCAATAGGCCCTGTGTGTGTATTCATGTTCATATAGAAAAAAAAACATGAATGTGTGTATTAAAAATGTGTGTTGAGTCCGGAGATCATGGGGTTTTACTTTAGTAGGTATATTCAGGATGCAAATAAGTGCAGTTTTATTGAACAAGCAACTAATATTGAACATTGAAGAATGTTTCATGCGTACCATATTTAACTTCAGCAAACAGACTGGCTTTCCGTACGCTACAGGCATTGTTGATCAATATCTCCCCCTAGTGGAGGTCAGTAGCAAAGCCGTAATCCCCAGAGATGGACCATTATATGAACAGAATAGGTTATTTAGTGTCGATAAGGTTTTTTATTTCCTTCTTAAAAAGAATTACAACCTTCTTAGAATGCAGGTTGCTGACGGCTAACTGACTAACTCCTCAATCAACACAGCTGAAGTCTATGGGAGGCCAGACAATCTTTTTATTGGCGCTTAAAGTGTGGAGCTCTTTACCCTCTGATATTCAGAATGCAGAATCCCTGAGTATGTTTAAATAATCTCTTAAGGCTTACTTTTTATAGTAGCTTTAATTTTGTTTGACTTTTATATGATTTTTAGATCTATTGTTATTATTTTGTCTTTTTAATATTTTTTCTATTGTTAATTTTTTGCACTCATACTTCTTTCTTTTACTGCTGCACATTTTGTCTGTGAAGTGTCTTGAGATGCTACTTTAAAAGGCGCTGTATACAAATAAACTTTATTATTATTATTATTATTATTATTATTATTATTAATAAATTAAAATAAGTTATTAATTTAAAATTACTAAATTATTAAACCGTATATGTTTAAATAATGATGTAGAAAAACTATTTTATTTCTATTATACAAAATCCATAAAAATGAGCATTAATCATTTATCACAAGGACGATGCGATGTTGAAAAATGTGTTAGGTCATTACACACACACAGACACACACACACACACAAAAAATAAAAACATTTTACAAAAAATTCAGGAAAAAAACAGGAATTATATTTATAACATTTGACAAAATAATCATCTAAATGCCTTTTTTGATCGCTAACTAACTTGAACCATATGCATCTGTTATGTGCTTTCCTTATCTAGTGCCAAGGAAACACGCAACAAAATAATATAAAGGGGAAAAATAAAAAACGAATTAAATTAGCCCAGTTTAAAAAAAAAAAACATTTTTGATAATAGAAAATAACATCTAAATAATAGATATTTAGCAGCCAACAATCATCACCCTTCTCCTGTCCCAGCACTCCAACCAAAACTCAAATACTATGTGTTAAATGTATTAAATACTATGTATTAAATACAATGTACCAAAAAAAAGAAGTACCTTTATTTACAGGTAGGTAAATAAAAAATTCTTAGGAGGGGATAATGCCAAAACAAAAACAAAATCTGATTAAGGAAGCAACTTTCTAAACTCTCAAAATAAAAATAAAAACAATAAAAAAACAAAGATCTTACCTTGCTCCCTCTCTTCCAGAAACAGGAGAAAAATAAATGTATCAAACAAAAAGTGGCATCCAATTTATTTATTTTTTTTAATTGGGCTAAATTTAATTCCTTTTTTTATTTTTCCCCGTAGTTATTTTGTTGCGTGTTTCCCTGGCACTAGATAGGGGAGGCATGTAACAATTGGAGGGTCGTCTGGGATCTGAACCCGGGACCTCTCGCACCCCAAGCGAGAATCATACCCCTAGACTAAAAGGCAAAGGCTGCTCTTACTTGGTTCTCCTGCCCTATTGTGCTATTAAAAGTGGGACACTTATTTTAAAGTTAAAAATCCTATTGTTAGTGAACAATAGAGTAAAAATTTGTTATTTCTACTTTATATACTTGCTTTTGGTTCAACGTTTTGGAGCAGTACGGAGGTGGATGTCACTTTTTGTTTGATACATTTATTTTTCACTTGTTTCTGGAAGAGAGGGAGGAAGGTAAGATCTTTGTTTTTCTTTTTTATTTTATTTTGAGAGTTTGGAAAGTTGCTTCTTTAATCAGTTATCGATTTAGTTTATTGTTTAGACATTATCTCCTCCTGAGTATTTTTTTTTTAAACCTACCCTTACCCTTGGTCATTTATTATTTGTTACTCTGTAAATAAATGTATTTCTTTTTTTTTTTTTTTTTTGGACATTATATTTGCTGTGAGTTATTGTTGGAGTGTTGGGACAGGAGAAGGGTGATGATTGCTGTCTGCCCTGCCCTTTATTTATTTATTTTTTATTATTTAGTTATATTATTTTCTATTATCAAAATTGTCCTCTAAATTTTTTAGTTCGGCTAATTTAATTCCTTTTTCATCCCTTTATGTTGTTTTGTTGCATGTTTCCCTGGTCCTAGATAGGGGAGGCACTTAACACAACCCTAAAACCATATCAACCCCAACATTCTGAATGGTGTGTGTGTGTTTAAGGTTATGCTTAAAGGTCTAGTTCCCCCAATAATGAAAAATATTACTCATTTTCCACTTGCTCTAAATCTGTAAAGCACAAAAGATATTTTAAATAATGTTTAAAAACCCTAAACCAGGGGTGTCCGAACTGGAGAGTTTAGCTTCAGCCCTTGTCAAACTCACTTGAACTAGCTAATCAAACTACTGGCAGGTGTGTTGAAGCAAGTGGGAGCTAAACTCAGCAGGACACCGGCCCTCCAGGACCGAGTTTGGACACAGCTACCCTAAACCATTGACTTCCATTGTGTTTTCACCTCTGCTATCAGTGGCTGAAATGTAAACCCAACATTTGTGCATGTAAATATTTCAATGTCATCATTCAATTATAACAGAATAACATGTCATCAATCAGTATCTACAAATATCTCAGAGCTGGAAAAATGTGGTTTAAAATAGTTCCAAATGAAGTATCGCATGTAACACCTCTGCCACTGCTCGGCATGGCATGTCAGCAATCCACATGCTGAAAATATTTCAGATCAAAGACCTTTTTTTTTTCCTCCCTCTCTCTGTTTAGGAATGAAGCGTCCATTCAGCCCTGTTGAGGACGGGTCACTGACTGAGCAGACCGGACATGAGCTGGTGGAGTTTAGCAGACAGGAGGACGCAGCACCTGTAAACCCTCGAGCCAAGCGGGAACGCAAACACAGGTCCTACACACTCTGTGAAGTGTGCAACATTCAGCTGAACTCGGCAGCACAAGCACAGATACACTACAATGGCAAAACACACCAGAAAAGACTCAAACACATAAACAACAGCAGCGCAGGTATGTGTGTCTTTCTCTGGTGTTCCTGTCATAACTGGAGCTCAAACAGCTTCTCGCTTCTCAACCAGCCAAAGACATGATTCTGGATTAACATCAGTTTAAAGGGATAGTTCACCCAGTCATCATTTATTAACTCTTCGCTTGTTCAAAACCTATTTGAGTTGCTTTTTTTATCTGTTGAACACAAAATAAGATATTTTGAAGAATGCTGACACCCATGGTTTTGGATATCACTTTCCACTTACTCCAAATCTTTTAAATGCAAATGATGTTTTAAAGAATGTTGGAAACCAGTAACCATTGACTTCCATTGTATTTCCCCCCTATTGTCATGTACTTGCTGACACCCATTGGTTCAATAGGTTTGAAGTTGATAGGTCAACCAGCATTTTTCAAAATATCTTCTTTTCCTATATCCATAGTTTTACCTGTAAGGTTTTGCTAAAAGTCATACCTGTAGTTTACCCATATAATGAAAATTTACTCAATTTCCACTTGCTCCAAATCTGTTAAACGCAAAAGATATTTTAAAGAATGTTTAAAACCAGTAACAATTGACTTCCATTGATCCCCCCCCACCCCCTTATTGTCAGTGGCTAACGATTCCCAACACCTAAACCCAACATTTATGTATGTAAATATTTCATTTAATCATTCAATTTAAGGTTTTCTGTTGTTAAACGCAAACAAAAGATATTTAGAAAAATGCTTACACCCATTGGCTTCCATAGTTTTTTCCCTAATATAGAAGTTGATGGGTCAACCAGCATTTTTCTATCTTCTTTTCCATAGTTTTGTTTTTTACCTTTAATGTTTTGCTTAAAGTTATACCTGTGTTATAACCCAATAATGAAAATGTCCTCCCTTTCAACTTGCTCCAAATCTGTTAAATTCAAAAGATATTTTAAAGAATGTTGGAAAACCAGTTACCATTGTATTTTTTCTGTATTGTCAGTGGCTAATGATTCCCAACATGTAAACCCAATATTTCTGTATGTAAATATTTCATATCGTCATTTAATTTGAGTTTCTTTCTTCTGTTGAATGCAAAAGAGTATACTTTGAAACATGCTGACACCCTCTGGCTTCCATAGTGTTTTCCTACCATGGAGGTCGATGGATCTCAGCAACTAGCATTCTTCGAAATATCTTCTTTTCCTATATCCACCATTCACCCCAATAATGAAAATGTCTTCACTTTCCACTTGTACCAAATCAGTTAAATGCAAAAGATATTTTAAAGAATGTTGTAAAATCAGTAACCATTGACTTTCATTTGTATTTCCCCTATTGTCATGAACATGTAAACCCAACATTTGTGTTGGGTTCCGTATGTTACATTCAATTTGAGTTTCTTTCTTTTGTTCTACACAAAAAAAAAGGATATTTTGAAAAATGCTCACACTCATTAATTTCCATAGTTTATTTTATTATCATGAAGGTCTTAGCAACCAGCATTCTTAAAAATATCTTCTTTTGTGTTCAACAGAAGAAAGAAACTCATAAATGTTTAAAACCACATGAGGGCATGTAAATGATGAGGCAGTTTTTATTTTTGGGTGAACTATCCCTTTAATTAGTCAAAACAATGCTTGCTTTTCAGCCAATCACTAAAGATTTTTGGACCCCAGTAAATTATGTTTATCCAGGAACATGTCCTGCTGGGGTGAATGACGTTGTGTATTGTATGTTCTTGTGCATGTTGCCTAACATATTATTCTCAAGCAAGACGACATTGCTGTTTAATGATCAATTTATGTGTAGTTTTAGATTTAAAGGGATAGTTGACTCCAAAAATAAGCATTTCCTCATTATTTGCTCTCACTCAAAACAAGATATTTAAAGAACAGTTGACATTCATAGTAGGAACAAAAATACTATGGAAGTCAATGGCTGCTCTTCCAACATTCTTCAAAATATATTCCTTTGTGTTCAACTGAGAAACACAAACCATAAAGGCATAGTTGACTCCACAAATAACATTCTGTCATCTTTTATCATTGTTTGCCCATATTTATTTTTATATAGGGCAAACAATTTAGTTTTATTTGTGCTATTTTTATTGTCAAGTCAAGTTATTGTTAAGTCAGCGTGCTGCACATAATTTTTTGAGCTGACTTAACTTTTAACCCAAGTACTGCACTTGACACGATTTAAGTTGAGTGAGCGCAAAAAGCTCTGCAGCAAGTCGCCTTACAATTTTAAGTTGGGTCAACTTTTTGTTTTTACAGTGTATTATTATTGATGAATTAATTTAATTTCTATTAAGACTTTTATTACGCTTTTTTAATCTTGTTTTACCCCCTAGAATACCGTTAAACATATTGCATACTGAGTAATATAAAGCCATTAAAGTCATATGTTTATCAGTCATTCAATCATTATATTTAGGTGGTTTTGACTGTGACAGCAATGTTGCTTTAGGGCCAACAAATTATGTTGATCCTGGAGAATGTCCAAATTGGCTAAATGATGTCACAAACACATTATTATATACATTTTCGGTGTTGATTTATTGGTCACCTACTTTTTTTCTTCTAATTTTACTATTAAATGTGTAGAAATATAGTTATATAATAATAGTTAATAGTTATAAAATATAGTTATATGTAATAATAACTTCTGCATGTCATGGGACGTGTTGACGTTTATCTTGTTAACAAATTCATACTTTATGTACACAAAGTATGAATTACAGTGGGCGTTGACATCCCTAATAAAGGCTTGATGCCCCTAAAGGGCATCAACACAAGATGTATGTGGGACGGTAGCTCTATAGAAAAATATTAAATCAATCATTCAGTCTAGCCCAGTGCACTGTAAAAATTGATTTATTACTTTACCTAAAGTGAGTTGACCCGTTGTAGTTGACTTAATTTTTGTATAATTATGCTTTTTTTTTTCAAAGTAGTCAACTAATTGCTTTTTACTGTGTGTAGTTGTTTAAGAGACACTATATCTAGCAAATAAATATGTTTGTATCTGCATGCAGCCTAAAATTAAAATAAAGGTAGACTCATTGGGCTCTATTTTAACAATCTAGGCGCAAAGTCTAAAGCACATGGCACAAAAGAATTAAGGATGTGTCTGAATCCACTTTTGCTACAGAAAAAATAGGCTCTGCGCTACCGTGCATGGTCTTACAGGGTTGTGTTTATTCTTCTAATGAGTTATGGGTGTGTATTGAGAATAAGCCAATCAGAGTGTCATCTTCCATTCCTTTTAGGAGTCAGTTGTGTCACGCTATGGCACATTCGCTATTTACATGGCAGACTTTGTAAGTGGAAAAACTGAATGCCTCACTAATGAGAAAACAGTTAAACAGACCATCTGCAGCGCGAGGATAAGGAATGAACCGCCACCATTCAGCATCATTACTTTCTCTTTCTCTTTTCTTAAAATAATAGTAGTTCAGTGTTAGGCTTAGTGCAAACATGCGATCAAACTTTTAAATAAGATTATTATACAATGCTATACTATATACTTTACGATAATACTGTTCTTTACTATAACAAACCTCTGATATAATGTGATTAATTATATATGCGATATGTTAATAAGCTGAATAAGTTTGAAAATGCACCTGAAAAGGCCTTGAAGGGTGCTTAAATTTGACTTTTGAAAAGGTGTAAGAACCCTAAATTAAATATGATTAATAAATTACATGTAACTCGATTATATTTGCTTCAATGAAGCATGCACATGTATTACACAAACCACTGAGCTAAGGCAACCCTCCCACTAGGCAAATTCGCACACTGTACATGACATGCAAACAGCATCAAAAGCAGAAAAAACCTTCATGTTGTCAGCCAGGGTCTGGCAGGCATCTTCATGTAATTCATACCCTTAGACCCCATTGTCCGTCTGCAGTTAATATGTGATTTTGACTCGGCTCGGCTTTTTACGTTTCCATGGTGATGCGGCTTTAAAGCCCAGCTGATAGGTCAGGACGGAGCATTTGAGAGGCCTGTGAGATGCTGAATGTTGTAGTTACGCCGGTAAAGACTGTGCCGTGCGGCCTGGAGATAATTGCAGGAGAGAAAGAGAGGCAGCTGGTGGCAGCTTTGTGTCATGCAGCGTTATTTCAAGTCAAAGTGGGTGGAGTCAGAGCGAATCATGTGATTAGAGCTGGAATGTGTCGATTTATTTCAACAATAATCCACTAGGACAATTCATTTACCCATGCACACACACACACACACACACACACACACACACACACAAAAGCGATATGCACAGTACATGCAAATGCCCAGACACACTCAAAATCCTGGCAATGCGCAAACACAATTTTCTTCCCTTGTAATGCAAATGCGAAATTAAAGCTAACCTCTATGTCGTTGATTCTTACACATAAAGACGCACACACGCACGGCCAATCATATGAGCAGCAGTCAGACCCACTTCAGGTGCAGGCTCTCATACAAATAGACCATAATTACATAGCAACCGAACATGTTCACCATGGAAATGCTCGACATGGCGACGCCCCCTTCAGCAACGGGGTACAGGCACTCACAGTCTCAGAGCCAGCTAGATTTTATGCAGTTTACCCATATATATGTGTGTGTGTGTGTTAGGGTTTTAGCATGATTCTAAATGGCTCTGTGTCTGTCCTATTTGTGGAAGGCGTTTGTGGAGAACTTTATTGCGCATGGCTGTGTGTGTGTGTGTTTGTGTGTGTGTGTGTGTGTGTGTGTTTGCATTCAAGCACAAAGATATAAAGGCTCATTGATTAGCCATTCTGCTAGTGTTCGACAGCATAATAGAAGTCAAATTAGACTGGACAACCTTCCCCATGAGCATACAACAACGCCTCAAGCCTAACCACACACACACATACCACACATCTGCTTTCATAGCCATCAAGACATGCACCAAACAGCGACTGTACAATAATGTGTTCGTCTTTCTGGTTTTAGTTGTATGGGAATACTGTAGTTTGGTAGTCAGTTATGCTAAACTGTGTATGTTAGCCATGCTTCCTTAATTTGCATGAGATTGGATTGTGTTAGAGATGAATGCTAATATTTATTATACTTGTATGGTGTAAATGCAGAAATGCATAAAAAATGTATTTAATGAATATTATTTAATGCATTTAAAACCTTTAGTTTTTAAGGTTTGGATTCAGACAGCTCTCGTTTGTCAGAAGAATAACTGAAGGAGTTCATATTAAGCAATGTGTTACATTTTGCACTCACATTATAGCTACTTAAGCATTTAAAGAGGCTATATGTGAGAATAATGTAATATAATATAATACAGGGATGCACTGAAATGAAAATTTTGAATGCACTTGGCTGAAAACCAAAACTAAAACCAAAAATGCATTGTTATAAAATTTTGTAAGTAATTTAAAGACTTAAGTTGAATTGTACTGCTTTTTGGTGCATATTGCAATGTAACGTCACACAACAACACAACACATATCATAATACATAACACATAACATAACAACAGTAACACACAACAAATGACATCATAATATAACATAAAACAACATATGACATCATAACATAACAAATTAACAAACAGTATAACATCACAACATAACACACAAAATATAACATTATAACATAGACACCCAACATATAACATCATAACATAATAACACACAATATATAACATTATAACATAATAACACACAACATATAACATTATAACATAGCACCCAACATATAACATCATAACATAATAACACACAATATATAACATTATAACATAATAACACACAACATATAACATTATAACATAGCACCCAACATATAACATCATAACATAACACACAAACATATAACATCATAACATAATAAAACACAAAGTATAACATTGTAATACACAACATATAACATCATAACAAAACACACAATATATAACATCATGGCAAAACACACAACATATAACATCATAACATAATAACACACGACCTATAACATAACACAAAACATATAACATCATAGCATAATATAATAACACACAATATATAACATTATAACATAATAACACACAACATATAACATCATAACATAATATAATAACACACAATATATAACATTATAACATAATAACACACAACATATAACATTATAACATAGCACCCAACATATAACATCACAACATAACACACAATATATAACATTATAACATAATAAAACACAACATATAACATTATAACATAATAACACACAACATATAACATTATAACATAGCACCCAACATATAACATCATAATATAATAACACACGATATATAACATCATAACATAATAAAACACAAAGTATAACATTGTAATACACAACATATAACATCATAACAAAACACACAATATATAACATCATGGCAAAACACACAACATATAACATCATAACATAACACAATAGCACACCATATATAACATCATAACATAAAAAACTCAACATATAACTTCATAACATAATAACACACAATATATAACATCATAACAAAAAACACAATATATAACATCATAGCAAAACACACAACATATAACATCATAACACAATAACACACCATATATAACATCATAACATAATAACACACAATATATAACATCATAACATAACACACAACAAAAAACATCATACCATAACTCAACATATAACATCATAACATAACACAACATATAATAACATCATAACATAATAACACAACATATAACATCATAACAAAATAACACACAAGATATAAAATCATTACATAACACACAGCATAAAACATAACACAGCATAACACACAACATAGAACATCTAGACATAACATAATAACACAACGTAAAACATCATAACATAACACAACATATAGCATCATAACATAATAACACACGACCTATAACACAACATATAACATCATAACATAATATAATAACACACAATATATAACATCATAACATAATAAAACACACCATATAACAACATAACAAAACACACAACATGTAACATCATAACATAATAACACACAATATATAACATCATAACATAACACACAACATATAACATCATAACATAACACACAACGTATAACATAACATGAAAACACATTACATTATAAAATAACTTAAAACATAGCATACCACTTCATAACATAACATAATAAAACACAACATATAACATCATAACATAGCATACTAACACACAACATATAACATCATAACATAACAAAACAACATATAACATCATAACACAACACGACATGTAACATAACATATCATAACACACAACATATAACATCATAACAAAATAACACAACATATAACATCATAACAAAATAACACAATACATATAACATCATTAAATAACACAGCATAAAACATCACAACAGAACATAAATTAACACACAACGTATAACATCACAACATAACACACAACATGTAAAATAACACACAATATATAACATCTAGACATAACATAATAACACAACATAAAACATCACAACATAACACACAACATATAGCATCATAACATAATAACACACAACCTATAACATAACACACAGCATATAACATCATAACATCATTACACACAACATATAACATCATAAAATCATAACAAACAGCATATAACATCTCAACATAACATTATTGCACACAACATATAACATCATGACATAACATAACAATACACAACGTGTAACATCATAACACACAACATATAACATCATAACATAATAAAACACAACATATAACATCATAACATAACACACAACATATAACATAACATGAAAACACATTACATCATAAAATAACATAAAACACAGCATATTACATCATAACATAACATAGTAAAACACAACATATAACATCATAACATAACACACAGCATATAACATCATAACATAATAAAACACAACATATAACATCATAACATAACACACAACATATAACATAACATGAAAACACATTACATCATAAAATAACATAAAACACAGCATATTACATCATAACATAACATAGTAAAACACAACATATAACATCATAACATAACACACAGCATATAACATCATAACATAACAACACACAACATATGACATCGTAACAACACATAACAACATAAAGCGTCATATTATACATAACATTAACACACAATGTATTACATCATGACACAACATGACATAACACACAAGTAACGTCTTGGCATAACACACAACATATAACATCATAGCATGACATAATAACAAATAACACAACATTATAACATAACACACAACATCTTACATCGTAACATAACACATAACATCACATTAATAAGTTTAACCTGTTAGTATGCTCTAAATGGTGCACATTCTAGAACCAATTATAATGTTATAGTAGTGACTTAATATATTTTTGGAATATTGCTACTTAGCAGCACTTACTACATTGTAGATTGCTTAAAGAAGGAGCTGAAATCAGTTCTAGTAGAATTAAATGCATGCGTGTTGTGTATGTGCATGGATGTGTGTATGTTTTACTTTCATGTCAGTGGGGAAAGGCAAAAGCCCGGAAAACGTGATTTACAGCGACACGCAACCACACACACACACACACACACACACACACACACACACACACACACACACACACACACACAAAGTAGCAGCCTTATCACTGCTCACCTTCTGTTGACTCCTCCAGGCCCCTGTACTCAAACCCACATAATCAGCATGACTGCACACACACACACACACACACACACACATACACACACATACACACACACACACAAAAACACATCATGCAGATATGTACATGCAGAGAAATCATGTTTGTCTTTTATTTGGATTCATTCTAATAATTTAAATCAATCTGTTTTGTGCGTTTCTGATCATTCCTATATCAGGCTCAGTATGTGTGTGCGTTTTTTTTCCCTCAGCGTTTCTTCTTTTGTCCACGTTTGTTAATGGTCCACTCTTGCCAACAGACCACCTTACCTCATCTCATCTATTTCTCTCTAAAAACGTATCCCCTTTTCTTGATTTTCGAACTCGTCTCTCTCTCACTCTCTCTCTCTCTCTCTCTCTCTCTCTCTCTCTCTCTCATTCTCATTCCGTCCCAATCCCCAGACAGGTGCATCATGGGTATGCTAGGTTAATATGACTGCTGAGATTAACAGTCTTCTCTCAGGCTGCACAGAACACATGCACTAACCGCACTAGTAGATCTATTGTGTGTGTCGGCCGTTTCAGCTTCAATCTTTAGAAACCGCTTGAGTTTTTCTGACATTGCAAACCTGCTTAGTAACCATCACGCCTGTAACTGACTATTCTGCCCAGATTAATAACTAATTATTAATAACTAATCTGGTTAGAAATTTGGGGATTAATAATTTCAGCGGCAGCAAACTCTTTAATAAATATAAATAAATATTATGGAAATAACAAAAAATATGTATTCATATGTGTGGTGTATATGCTGTATATTACCACTGGCAAAACAAATATATATTATATTATATTATATTAAATTATATTATATTATATTATATTATATTATATTATATTATATTATATTATATTATATTATGTTATATTATTTTATATTATATTATATTATATTATATTATATTATATTATATTATATTATATTATATTATATTATATTATATATTACAGTCATCTATTACAGTTGAAGTCAGAATTATTAAACCCCCTGAATTATTCGCCCCCCTATTTATTTTTTCCCCTATTTCTGTTTAACGGAGAGAAGTTTTTTTTTTTTTTAACACATTTCTAAACATAATAGTTTTAGTAACTTATTTCTAATAACTGATTTATTTTATCTTTGTCATGATGACAGCAAATAATATTTGGCTAGATATTTTTCAAGACACTTCTAAACAAAATAACATTTAAAGGCTTAACTAGGTTAATTAGTTAGGGTAATTATGCAAGTTAAACGATGGTTTTGCTCTGTTGACTATCCAAAAATATATAGCTTAAACAAATTTAAAATATAAACTCATGAAATACTTGACTTTCAAGTCATATATTTTCTAGGACAGTACATTAATGTTTCACTGTGTTTCTATATGGAAAACAAATATTGAACACAATACTTTTTTTTTTCTAATGATTTCATAATGTATAACTTTTTAACATGTAACTTTTAACACCTTTTACCATAGTAAAGCTCAAAGTGTCTTCTTTCCAATGATACATAATTTGTGTTTGTAGCTTACTGGAGTCATGAACTGTTACTTTTTAAAGTTAGGTAGGTGTAAATCCCCAAAATTAAGTGCTGGCTAACAGGTTAAAGGGGTTAATAATTTTGACCTTAAAATGGTTTTTAAAAAATTAAAAACTGCTTTTATTTAAGCTGAAATAAAACAAGTAAGACTTTCTCTAGAAGAAAAAAATATTATCAGACACACAATGAAAATTTCCTTGCTCTGTTGCAAACATCATTTGGGAAATATTTAAAAAAGAAAAAAAATTCAAAGGGGGCTAATAATTCTGACTTCAACTGTATATGCATATCCTAATATCAATAGAGCACGGAAAACATTATATTATATTATATTATATTATATTATATTATATTATATTATATTATATTATAT
This sequence comes from Danio rerio, assembly GCF_052040795.2. Classification (NCBI taxonomy): domain Eukaryota; kingdom Metazoa; phylum Chordata; class Actinopteri; order Cypriniformes; family Danionidae; genus Danio; species Danio rerio. The sequence continues at coordinate 17,202,311 of NC_141023.1, forward strand.
TATAGTATATTATATTGTATTGTATTGTATTGTATTATATTATATTATATTATATTATATTATATTATATTATATTATATTATAGTATATTGTATTGTATTGTATTGTATTGTATTGTATTGTATTGTATTATATTATATTATATTATATTATATTATATTATATTATTTTATTTTATTTTATTTTATATTATATTATATTATATTATATTATATTATATTATATTATATTATTCATATCCTAAGATCATTTGGGCATGGTAAGCATTTTATATTATATTTTATTATATTATACCAGGGTGAGGTGGTGGTGCAGTGGGTATCGCGGTCTCCTCACAGCAAGAAAGTCGCTGGTTTGAGCCTTATAAATAAACTAAGCCTAAAAGAAAATGAATGAATGAATGAATATTCTATTCTATTCTATTCTATTCTATTCTATTCTATTCTATTCTATTCTATTCTATTCTATTCTATTCTATTCTTGCCATTTCTTCTTTTATCATATAATTATTATATTTCTTTATTTATAATGGTCATACATCTACAGTATATCAAGACATACATATATATTAACATTTGTCTCTAGACACTGGGATCTAGATTGGTTGTTGAAAAACCAAAGCAAAATGACTAATTGTGACCTTTAACCACTTTAACTTGGAGTATCTTCAAGGGAATTGTACTGAAAATGGTGTGTGGTGCGTGTGTGTGCGTGTGTGTGTGTATGTGTAGTAATGTATATCAGTGTTTGCTTTAGTGAGCACATGCTGGTGTTTTTTGGTGCAGTGTTTCATCTGTGTGTGTGTGTGTTGTGTATTTGTGTTTTGCATGTTTATTCTGCTCCCGTGTTTGTCTTTCTCTGTCATTCATGCTGTCCATCTCTGGTCTTCTCTAATTCACCGTGAGGTATTGGATTATAGTGTGTGTGTGTGTGTGTGTGTGTGTGTGTGTGTGTGTGTGTGTGTGTGTGTGTGTGTGTGTGTGTGTGTGTGTGTGTGTGTGTGTGTGTGTGTGTGTGTGTGTGTGTGTGTGTGTGTGTGAGTGTGATTTATTAAAGGCTGAAATTTTCTGCATGAGTGTGTCTGCACAGCTGCGTTTTTTTTCTACCATTCCAGCGTTCTCTCTCTCTCCCTTTCTCTTCTGACTTTCCTCTTTTATCACCATTTTTCGTTCGATTATCCACAGCTTCCCTCCTTTCATCGTTTCACCCTATTACTCCTCGTGTGGTTTCTTGTCAGTTCTCTGAGAGCAAGATGGAAGAGTTTACTAGCCTGTATTTCTCTCTTTCTTTCTTCCTTGAAAGAGATCGTTCACAATAGTATGGGGAAAATATGGAAGTGAGGACCAGAAATGTTTGTACATTCTTCAAAACTATTGTTTTGTGTTAATCAGAAGAAAGAAATTCAGAATTGGGCCTTATTCAGTTTGGAATAATGAGTATGGTATGGGAGCTAGTGTTGTTCCCATACTGATAAACTTCCGGTGACCTGTTATTGTGAACTTTTTTCCATATTATACGGTTCCTTTTACAGCATCAGTGTTGTAATGTCATTAAAATACATTCAGTTAAATAAACTTTGGCATTCATTTAGTTGCTCAAGCGTAAAACGAGACAAAAAGCCATTTACTCGCACGCTCCCGTCACTATCGGCAGGCTAGCGCAGAAGCTCCATTGAATATACTGGGATCAAATAAATGCTCATATTATAAAGACATGGCGAGGGGAAAATGTAATTTAATGCAGTGCTTCTTGTACAATCTGAGACCCACTTAATATCGGATATCACTTAGCTAGTGGAGATCGCTGATTTGTAAAGAAAACAGACCTTAAACACGCCGGTTTTTGCATTGGCATACAGTTTGCCGGAAGTGCTTAATCCAGGTTAGTGGCAAATTAAAAGTCCCATTAGCATGCTTCGCCATATACCCTATTCCAATTCTGTTGTTGTTCCCCTTCCCCTTGGCCCTTGAAACCGAGTGTAAAGAGGAAGGGCTTCAAAATGTACCCCTAAGAAATGCATGCACACATTTATTCTTCCATGGCGGGGCGCCATGCTAAAGTTCATCCCGCCATGGCTACATTACAGCATGTCATTCAAAACATTCAGTCATGTTTTTTTAATAGCGGCTTATAATCGCACCAAAGCATATTAAAAGGTGAGTGAATTATAACTGTGCGAACGTTTCTGTAACCGTAGTAGTGCTGTGTGTTATTTGTTTAACCCTTTAAGGTGGCATGCTGACTGACTGACTGACTGACTGACTGACTGACTGACTGACTGACTGACTGACTGACTTGACAGGTGCATGATGCGTGAGGCCAGCAAACCTGATGTAGCTTTCACTTAAAATGAACAGTTTCCATACTTTATATAAATATTATATATCTATATATATATCTATATATATATATATATATATATATATATATATATATATATATATATATATATATATATATATATATATATATATTATAGTTATTATATAAATATTCCTAGCAAATCTAATAAATGTTGGAGACATACTTGTTACATAAACATACTAAATTGCACTTTATCAGCGTTTGAGAGAGCACAAGAATATATATATAATATATTAATATTTACATATATATATACATATATATATATATATATATATATATATATATATATATATATATATATATATATATATGTATATGTATATATAGTATAATTGAGGGCGTGCAAGAAGTTTTGTGCATGAACAGAGGAAATTGGCGCACAAGCAAAAAAAATTTGCATGCTTGTATTACAAAATTGTGATCTCGACTTTTTAAAATAAAAAAAAGGCCTGCCGCCACAGCTGGAAAAAATCCTAGAGGAAACATTGAAATGGGACAGCACCTGCACACGCCATCCTATGTCAACGCGATCTCTTGCTCATATAAAATTGATTATTGTGACTGCTGTAGTTATTCCAGTTGCGTTACTTTTTTGGTGTTGATCTCAGGAAATCACTAAAGGCAATGATATGTTATTATAATGATCTAATGTGGCGATAAAAATTCGTAATAATGACAAAAAATTCTAAAATACAAAAATTCTGGGAAATTTTCTCTCCCCTTGGTTTCTAGTGTGCTCCTGAAAAATCTGTTTCGAAGGCTATCTAGCCCTTACCCTTTGCCCTACACCTTCAAGCTAAAGACAATTGGGACACCCCTACCCCTTCACATGAATGCGCAAAACGAGTGGTAAGGGGAAAGGCTAAGGAGTAGAATTGGGATTCGGCCTAAATAAGCGAGCAAATGATGGCAATGTTTATTTTTGGTGAACTACCCCTTTATCATTTGTTTGCCATAAAAAATGGGATTCAATTATTTTTTTTTCTGATATGAATATTCAAAAAATCTGTTTATACAAATTTAGATGAATCATAAAATTACATATAAATTACAATAAAAATTATACATAAAAATAATAAGTTTTGTAGGAAAATTGGACTACAAGGAACAAGACTGTGAACTTTTACAGATTAAAACGACGTCTACGGTAGTGTGTGCAGTCATATTGGCTTGACACTGATTGATTATTTTTTAAATTTCCTGATGTTAAAATAGGATCCTAATCCCTGCAATTCTGAGGCCCACGGCAACGTGACATAGGAGTGCAGTTTATCCCGCCCACCGAATTGGTTGGCATCTGCATATTATTACATGCCTCCATAGTAACGTGTATCATATCCACAAGACAGGACTTGTGCAAAGGAAATGAGAGTAAAAGCAATGTTCGAATCTCTATGAACAACTGCACCTCAAGAATGAGTTTTACAAGTTTAAAAGGATTTTAAATCAGTGCATGCTTGTCATAAAGAAAAGACCGTAAACCCACTATGTAATTCATCACCACAGCCGCGTGTGAGTACAATTAAGAAGATGCTTCAATCCACCGGTGTGTGGACGTTAAATCAGGCTTTTTGTACTTTGACATAACATATCCATACAGCAATGGAAAGTGCAAAGCTAAACGTGTGTGTATGTGTTTGACTTTATAGCAACATTGGGTGTGACTCATCGTTGCAGAAAGGCTTGAATTCTTGGCTCCATTCCTGTCTCTCACTCTGCTGTTTATCTGCGTGAAATGCAGCAGGTAAAGGTTTCTTCCATTAGAGCAATCTCTATGGCTTTGACACGCACATGGGAATGGTGGGGGGGGATGGGAACAGTTCATTTGCATTAAAGGCACAGACAACAAAAACAGCTGCAATGTCCTAACAGGTCAAATTTCCCATATTCTGAAAGGTTTAATAAGTAATCTGTTGGGTATTTTGAGCTTTAACTTTATGGACACATTCTTGAACACACAAAAGACTTATCTTAAATCTTGAAAAAGGGGGTGCACTTTAATAAAAGAAAGAAAATTGCAATACGCAATGAATAAAGCATTATGAATTACATTGCATTTTTCAGTATGGATTATGCTATTACACACAATAGTTTTTTTAAAAGGGTTGAATTAATGTGAGGGGCGTGACAGTGGTGCAGTGAGTAGCACGATTGCCTAACAGCAAGAAGGTCGCTTGTTCGAGCCTCAGCTGGGTCAGTTAGCATTTCTGTGTGGAGTTTGTGTGTTTTCCCCAAGTTCGCGTGGGTTTCCTCTGGGTGCTCCTGTTTCCCCTACAAGTTCAAAGACATTCTGTATAGCTTAATTGGGTAAGCTATATTGTTCATAATGTATGTGTGTGAATGAGTGTGTATGGATGTTTCCCAGTACTGGTTTGCAGCTGGAAGGGCATCCGCTGCATAAAACATCGTCACAAACAGTAAGACGAGCGTGGTTAAGAATATTGTGGCTGAAGTCATCAAACTGACATCATCAGAAAAGAACCGTCATTCCAAAATCGTAAAACTCTGATTGAAGATTAAACCAAAACAACTTTTTTTTAATGGATTAACTTGCAGAGATTAATTATTTACATAAAGAACAACGATGTACACTAGCAAAATAAAACATCACAACTTTTGATTTCACAAGCACTTTGACAGCTCACAGGTCTATGTTAAATCGACTTTTCTATAGAGAAAATAAATAAGGGTTTGACTTCTGGAGGCTGTCTGTTGAGCTCTGTTGGTCAGTCAGAAAAGTGCACTGTCCTCAAATTATACCATTGGTTGATCCAGTGCTGCAAGAATTCAACAATATCTGCATCATTGCACTGAAACGACACTCATTAGAGTTGCAAATGACCTGCTCTTATCATTCAGTCATGGTTGTATTTCTTTGTTAGTGTTGTTGGGCCTGCATTTGATATGACTGATTCTCTTATAGGCTTGAAAATTGTGTTGGTATTACTGGAGTTGCATCGGAGTAGTTCTTAGTCTTACTTATTGGAATGTTATTTATTTGGATCAGTAAATAAAGAGGCTTCTTATCAATTTAGGGTGCACTGTGGGATACTCCAAGGCTCAGTTGTTGGTCCCTTGCTTTTTACATTATATGCTTCTGTTATATCCATAATAGCTATTCTAAAATCTCAGAATCAGTTTTAATTGAGCTTAAGTTGAATCTGTTTGGCTCTATTGGTCGATCAGAAAGGAGCCCAGTCCCCAAATCGCACCATTGGTTGATCCAGTGATGAAAGAATTCAACAATATCTTATATGATGCACTTACTTCAAAATTGCACCATTTTGCGATGTGAAGCTTTATTACGATTTAAAGTTAGACTACCTGATAAAAGTCTAGACGTTGATCCCAGTTGTAAGAGCTACAAAAAATAAATTGACTCCCGACTGATCATATGGAAAAGAAGGTAGATTTTTCAGATGAATCATCTGTTGAACTGCATCCCAATCATCACAAATACTGCAGAAGATCAGTTGGAACTCGCATGGACCCAAGATTCTCAGAGAAATCTGTCAAGTTTGGTGAAGGAAAAATCATAGTTTGGGGTTACATTCAGTATGGGGGCGTGTAAGAGATCTGCAGAGTGTTTGGCAACATCAACAGCCTGACGTATCAAGACATTTGTGCTGCCCCAAACTACAGGAAAAGGGCAAATTCTTCAGCAGAATAGCGATTCTTCTCATACTTCAGCCTCCACAGCAAAGTTCCTGAAAGCAAAGAATTTCCAAGGATTTTCCTGCTTAGTCACCAGAAATGAACATTATTGAGCATGTGTTGGGTAAAATGAAAAAAGAGGCATTGAAGATGAATCCAAAGCATCTTGATGAAGTCCAGCAAGAACGCTTTCTTTGCCATTCCAGATGACTTTAGTGATAAGTTATTTGAGTCATTGCAGAGATTTAGGGATGCAGTCCTCCAAGCTCATGGGAGTCATACACAATATTAATTATTTTTCCTCTGCAGCATGACTTTATATTCTATACTGTACATTGTTTTGGTTAAGTGACAAGACTTTTGTCTAAGTCAGACCTTAATGTCCTAATTAAATAATTAAAAATCAAGGCATGATCATATTTTATTTTGGTAAAATAGGCATAATCTAGAGGCCTTTGCCTATTATATAAGCCACTTCTGATATTAAATGATCAACCAGAAGTTATTATTTGTTGTTCCTAAAACTTGGATAGATGACAGGACTTTTGTCAGGTAGAATAGACATCACACACCCAAAAAGACATACAGTGTAGGGATTTAAGTGTGAGGAAATTTCACAGCGTAACGATTTACCAAAGCAACGTCACATTGGATTCAGAGAGAGCGACACTGCCTCTTTCATTGTTATTCATGTATTAATTTATGCACGGCTAGCGAGCGAATGGGGCTGTAATATGCAGATGAGTTAGTGTTTCATGATGGGAATTTTCCGGTTGGCTGCTCCGGGTGGCTGCAGTTAATGATAAAGCATGGCAGAGCGACAGGAATAGGAAAGGGGAAAAAGACAGAGAGAAAGGGCAGGAAAGGGTATTTATTACTAAAAATATCTAAAAAATACGAAGAGAAAAAAACCTGACCCAGAAGTATATTGTTCAGTGTGGTGGATCGTCATTGACTCTAGCATCAGGGCCATTGTCATCAGCATCATCATCACCGTCATCATTGTTTTAAATCACAGGGGCTTAATGTGTCGTGTCAGCAACTCTGAACCGACAGCGAACAAATCACGCCCCCTCCCCAAACCCTCACTCTATTACACTGTTCATCAATGTGTGTGAATGTGAATGTGTGTGTGTGTGTGTGTGTGTGTGTGTGTGTGTGTGTGTGTGTGTGTGTGTGTGTGTGTGTGTGCGTGTGCCTTTGTTGACATTGAATTATTTTACCAATTATACACGGCTGTTCTCGCGACAACTCTTTTCATGCTGATGAAGAGGAAGGACGGCTGTAGAAGTCGTGTGGAGAAGGCTAAAGGTTGCGAGCGTGTGTTTTTGTTGGGCAGAGGCTCACTGAGCGAGACTTTGCTTGAGGTGATGTCTGTAGCGTGTAATTAGGATTTCATCATTTCTCTCATTCAGGCGAAAAATGCCTTGCATGCGCGCACATAAACACACACACACACACATACACAAACCACAAACACACACACACATCATGAGAAGGATCATGATTTTTGTGTACAACATGCTTATAGTCTTCTGATGTCACACACACACACACACATGCATCATGAAAAGGAGCACATTTTGTGTACACCACACTTAATAGCCATACAAAACACACACAGACATGCAGACGCACACACACACATCATGAGAATGCTCATAATTTT
>NC_141023.1:17467500-17492500 GCF_052040795.2 Danio rerio
TTCTCCTGAAGAATGTGATTTAATAATTAATTATCAGTCATAAATCATTCATGGTGTTTAAACTCTCCACACAGAGGAAGCATTACAGTGTTCAGAGCGAAAGAGTGTGTCTTCTGTTCATCCACCGTGTGTGTTTAGCCAGTGTTTATCTGACAGAAGGCTGGTATAATTGGTCTCGCACACAGAAAACACTATAGCTGATATAACAGACTGGTTTAAGCTGGAATCAAATCAGAGTTTATTAATAAGTAACTTTTGGTCCAATGTTGTGCTTTCTGTCAGATGTGCTGCTGTAATTGGTTGTTGATCCATATGGGTTGGACAGGGAAGAGAGCTGGGTTCAATAAATATTTGGCCACCACACGGCCCACAAGCCATTTTATGATGATACTCTTTACTGTGTATGCACCGCAGAAGCTAATGAGTTTCTACATTGAATTCTGCAGTATTTTATTCTGCCATTTTGCCATGCCTTGACATTTTTATTTGATGTTTGATGTAATCTCAACTGAGACACGAAGAGAGGGTGGGACATAGAGTTGCTCCTCCCCTTTTAAAAACAGCCAGTAGCGTTTGTTTTTATCACAGCTCTGCCAGTGACTGTGGCTGAGCTCAAGCTCATAATAAAAAGCAAATGTGAAGCATCTTGAAGGGGGTGGGGCATGTTAGATACTAGAGGGCATTTGATTGGTCACGATTTAATGAGAAACTGAATTTCGGATGTGAAAAAAAAATTGTTTATTCATTTAAGCGGGAGTGACAAATGCAAGCTTTTAGATGTTTATATCAGTATTTTCTAAACGCGTATTTTGGAGCACATTAGCTTATAGATGTGCTTAAAATCAACATATACTGATACTAACATTTAAAAAAAAAAAAATTTAATTTCATGAGAACTTTAAGTTAAAAATACTACTAAAAAGCAGATTTTGTCTTTTTTCTTTACACAATCTTCCTGTAGGAGGCATACATAGCAGATCTGGATGCTAAGAGTGGCGCCAGTCTCAAGCTAACACTCCTAAACCCTCGCGGACGCATCTGGACTATGGTGGCAGGTGGCGGAGCTTCTGTTGTCTACAGGTACCGTTAGTCTAGTTTACACATGATGCATGGATGAATCCTAATGTTATGTCATTCTGAAAACACGTCACAGGAGTTTCTAAAATAAAATCACAAATCTATCAATCTTTTACTCGTCCTACACTTTTTCCAAATCTGAATGAGTTTTTTTTTTTTTTACCATTAGTATTTTGATTTCTGTTAATGCTGGTCTCCAATTATATATATATATATATATATATATATATATATATATATATATATATATATATATATATATAACTTCATTGAACAGAAAGAAGAAACTTGAATGTTTTAAACCATTTGAGGTTCCTTTTTTTAGTCTATTCAGCCGATCTCCATGTCTGGCAGGAGCACTTTTAGCTTAGCTTAACTTTAATCATTGAAGCGGATTAGACCATTAGCATCTCAGTCAATAATGACTATATATGTAATATAATTGTAATATAAATTTTCAATGTAATTTTTCATTCAGCCTGTAAATGACATATCTAATTATATGTTGGTTGCTTTATATATGATTTTATGGATCAAGGCGTACATGATTAGTCATGGTATTAGTTGTTGAATTTTTTTTTTATACATTTAGAATAAATTGTGGTATAAAAGTTTTGATGAATCATGATTTGTTTTGTGTGTGTGAAAAAATCTCTGCACATTTCACTCATAAGTTTATGCATACATTTGAGACCCAGCCTCTTCTCTCTGTCAGTAAATTATGTTGATTCAAACTTCAATTTTTTTTTTCTTTTGCAAATAGAGATACCTGGAGAATTATTTTGTGTATGATATACAAATTAATGCAGTCCAAAGCTTTAGATTATTAAGCCAGATCAGTTTCAAAAGTAATCCCTTTAATGCACAGGACAAGTCACATTTACAAAATCCAATTCATAAATAAAGCACACAATTTGTGGATTCAGAATTAAAAATTATAAATATTTTTGCCAAATGGATTTGTGTATATTATAATGCGTGTTTTGAATTTACGAATTGGATTTGTGTATTTTTAAATCGTTTTTAAATTTAACAGTTGGATTTGTGTATTTACTAATCGTGTTTTGAATTCAAAAATTGGATTTGTAATTTGCGAATTGTTTTAAATTTATAAACTGGATTTGTGCATTTTTATTTTTTATTTTTTTTTTTAGCATTTTGAATTTACAAATAAGATTTGTATATTTTTAAATCTTGTCTTTAAACTTACAAATTGGATTTTGTAAACGTGACTTGTATTGTGAATGTATGATTAATGTTTTGTAGTTGCATTTTTTTCTGAGAATGAACTGGCTCCATATTAAATTTCATTGATTTTAAAAAATAATAAATTAAAACCTAAACAGTCTCCAGAAATTATCATTTCCATTCCAAAGGTAAATCATACAGACTTGGAAATGTATGAGAATTTTCATTTTAAAAAGAGTAGCTTTAAGGAAGAAAAAGGCTGATATAATAAGCTGAATTCTTGTGCCTCATGTGCTTGGAGATGAAGCAGATACCTGAATGAGCCTTCCGAGAGCTAAATGACATTACCCATCCATGCTTGATTTATCTGGAGGTTTATCTCTCTCCCCTGCATCTGTCCTTCTGTCTGGATGGATGCATGAGATGAAGCGAGAGACAGCGCTGGGAGACTAATTAGGCTGCGCATGTGCTTTCCCTCTGAGAGAAGAGCAGACCATCAAGAAACCAAATGTGCTCTTCTCTAATGCACACAAACAAACAAATAACTTTTTTTTAGATTCGTTGAAAAACATATTTGGCCCTGTTTCAGCTCTAATGTTGGAAATGGGATCTCAGTCAGCGTCATGCATTTATATTGCCTGTCTGTCTACCTGCAAGCATTTTAAAACGTTGATTTATTTATTTATTTTCTCTCATAGTGACACAATCTGTGATCTGGGTGGAGTTAATGAACTGGCCAATTATGGCGAGTATTCAGGAGCTCCGAGTGAGCAACAAACCTATGATTACGCCAAGACCATCCTCTCCCTGATGACCCGTGAGAAACACCCTGATGGTATGCAGCTCTTGAGCAAAAAACTTTCTCTTAAATGGAAAAACTAAAACTAAACAATCACAGAAATAAACTGAAATAAAATAGTATCATTATAAATAACAAGCACAATAAAATAAATAATTTAAGACATGTTAACAGTAGTTTAAAATTTTTTTTTTTTTAATAATAATATTTTTATTTCTGGGAATGCCGCTCTTATATGATTTAGATCTATTTGACCATTAACACCATCACAACCCAGAGTTTCATAATATTCCTATTTAAAGCCTGACTCCTCTGTAGTTACACTGTTTAATTTTATGTAAAATTATAACTAAACAAATGGGTTTTGTGTATTTTTAAATCGTGTTTTAAATGTACACATGGCATTTGTGTATTTTTGAATTAATTAAATGCATTTGTGTATTTTTTTTAATTGTGTTTCAAATTAGATTTGTGCATTTTTTTTTATTGTTTTGAATCCTTTATTGGATTTGTGCATATTTAAATCGTGTTTTATATTTTTGAATTGGATTTGTGCATTTTTTTAATAGTTTTGAATTTACGAATTTGAATTGTGCATTTTAAAATTGTGTTTTGAATTAATGATTTGGATTTATGCAATTTTGAATTGCGTTTTAAAATTCATGAATTGGATTTGTGCAGTTTTTAATCATATTTTGACATTTTTACTAGTATTTGTGCAATTTTTTTTAATCATATTTCTAATTTTGAATTTGGATTTGTGCAATTTTTTTATCCTATTGACTTTTTTTATTGGATTTGTGCTTTTTTTCTAATCATGTTTTGAAATATTTACTTGAATTTGTGCCTTTTTTTAAGTGGTATTTTAAAAAAAATTTTATTGGATTTGTGCTTTTTGAATCATGTTTTGAAATTTCTTTAATTGAATTACAAAACCGGACAAACTGACTGAAATAAAATAATAACAACAAAAAAATAAAGAAATTATTTTGAAGACATGTTAACGGTAGTTGATAAAATTAAATCACAAATGAACATTTTGCTGGACCAAATTCTGGACAAATTCAGAGAACCGATAATAACTTTTAAACTTTTAAAAATTATCCTGCATATGTTGTATGTTTTATCTGCAGTTTCCCAATGCACCACTGTTGATTTGATCTTTTACAGGTAAAGTCCTGATCATTGGAGGCAGCATCGCCAACTTCACTAACGTTGCAGCAACGTTCAAGGTTTGTACAGTAAATACACACTCATTTGTGCTTTCTGTAAGCATTAGCATGTGTGAATATTGCGACATGCACCCATTGTGTGCTTGTTTATTCATTTTTGTGTATCATTTAGGGTATCGTCAGGGCTTTCAAAGATTATCAGGACCCTCTGAAAGAGCACGAGGTCACTATATTTGTTCGCCGTGGTGGACCAAACTACCAGGAAGGTTTACGAGTGATGGGGGAAGTTGGTATGTTTGTTCATATGCACAAATAAAAAAAGGTCAATACTTCATCTTATGTTAATGGTGTGTATGTGTATGTGCAGGAAAGACCACTGGTATCCCCATTCATGTTTTTGGCACTGAGACCCACATGACTGCTATTGTCGGGATGGCATTGGGTCATCGGCCAATCGCCACACAGCCTCGTGGTGCAGCCCACACCGCTAACTTCCTTCTCAATGCTAGTGGTGGGACCACGGTAAGTGATTTTGCGTGCGCGCTGTTGTCTCTTTCTTTGAATACATAACCAGTCTTGGTTATCTGAAGGATTCTTTAATAGATCTTTTTTTGCTCTGATTTTGTCAAAAAATACCAGACAAATTGGGAATATTATTGCAATTTAAAGTGACAATTTAAAATATGTAATATAGTTTTAAAATTTTTATTAAATATTTAAATACGTTTTTAAATACATTTTTATGTATTACTGTAACTGTAAGTTGAATTTTCAGCATCATTATTCAGTCTTTAGTGTCACATGATCCTTCAAAAGATATAATATGCAGATTTGCTGTTCTGTTATTGATACTCAATCATTAATAATAATTCTTATAATTACCAGTGTTGAAAACCTTTTTTTCTGCTTTATAAATGTGTGGAAACTGTGATAGATTTTTTCTATGTAGGACTCTGACGAAAAGAAAGTTCAAAATAATAGAATTTAGTTCAAGTATCTTTTACTCTTGAACAATTTAATGTGTACTTGATAAATAAAATTGTCCGTTTTGATGGGTACTTTAATAGATACTGCATTAGTTAACAAAATAATACATAGCAGTCCAACAGTTTATCACTGAGAATAAAAGTAATGGGGTTACACTTTACAAAAAGGTTTCATTACTTCATATTAGTTAAAGGTGCTGTATGGAAGTTAATATGTTTACAGATATTTAAGAAACATGCTAAGTGGTGAACATACTTGTTTATTTTAAAAACAATGCTTTTAAAGTCAGTTATTCTGCTTTTAAATTGTGCTTTCCATGCCAGTACGTCTGTTTTGGTCTTTTTAACCCACCCAATGCCACTTAAGCAAATTATATTGCATCACCCAAGGTTGACTTGGTGAAAAACGTTGTATTTCATTCATTCAGTCAGTCATGAAGGCTCTCAGGGTATGAGTCTGCGACCGAAATTCAACCTCCGGTGGACAGTAGCAGATGGAGGTCTGCATACCCGACCAGATTTCTTGTGGAGCGAGAATAAATTTAAGAAGCGCGGAAGCGGTCGAAACGTGAACGGGTGATCTAACAATATCGCTCCTGATTCCCGAGAGAGCGAGCACTCGTATGTTAATCTATTTACTAACATGAACTTATTATGAACCATACTTGTGCAACATTTATTAATCAAAATGCATTAGTAAATGTTGAACTATTAACATCCAAAATCATTAGTTAATGCACTGCAAGTTATCATAAAACTAATGATGTTATTTCCATTAGCTAAGGTTAACCAACATGAACAAACAATTCACTTATTACACTATTTATTCATGTTAGAAAATACATTATCTAATGCAACCTTATTGTAAAGTGTTACCAATAATGGCTTCTACAGCAGCAGATCATTAAATCAGAATGATTTATGAAAGATTGTGTGACACCTAAAGACTGAAAATCATTCAACTTTTGACCAGTAGTGTACATTTGAAAACATTTCATAGCCTCACAAGCATGCATTTAGTTGATTCAGGCCTTTTAGTGAAGTGATGTTTCTTATTGTTGAGTCTTCACTGGTTTAGGAGCATTCTTGACTTCTCTTTGCTCACAGACTCCTGCCTCCTCCAGATCAGCCTCTTTCTCTGAGGTCCGAACTGGAGCAGAATCTTCATCAAGTCATAAGAGTCGTGCAGGACTTCCTCCAGGTTACTGACATGCTACACACACTCACACCCAAACACAGTGATGATAATCACAGGAAACAAGCTAATCTCTAGTGGGTTTTTGCGCCCCCTACAGGCTGATGGTAGACTAAATTGACTCAAAGATTATTAAAATATTAAGTGGGGTTTTGTCAAGATTTTTTGTGTGTTTTATACTTAAATATTTCCCTCTATTACTTGGTGCTGAACCATTAAAGTTGAAAATGAATTATTTATTGTGTATTATTTTAATGCAGTTAATAATATAGTTAATAAGATATTATTGCAAGTACTTAATATAACACAGTACCACACAAAAATACAAAATGCATTCAAATTCTTCACAGTTTAGAAAAATATACTGTTAAGAAAATTTTAAAACATAATTAGGAAAACCGTAACAAACGCATAAAGATAATGCTACAGAGCACAACAGGGTAGACACTTAGTTTAAATGAAGAAATGAAATTCTTTTATCTACATTATCAACATTTGTTCATATGACACATTCTCAATCAAGAATTCCATCCATAATTTAGGTGCAGGGCGCTGAACGTCTTTGCAAAACCTCAGTATTATACGTGCTGCTTTAGCTATTCAATAGGGTATATGCCAAGCTAGTGTTGTCCCCTTACTGATAAACTTCCGCTGACCTGCTATTGTGAGTGTTTTTCCATTTTATTAACCCAGGTTACTGGCAAATTAAAAGTCCTATTAGCATGCTTCGGCATATACCCTATTCTATTCAATTCACCTTTATTTGTATAGCGCTTTTACAATGTAGATTGTGTCGAAGCAGCTTCACATAGAAGATCATAGTAAATTGAAATCGTGTAGTTCAGTTTTCAGAGTTTAAGTTCAGCTCAGTTCAGTGTCATTTTATAATCACTACTGAGATTCCAAACACTTAAGAGCAATCCATCGATGCGCAGCTCTACAGATCCTGAACCTTGCAAGCCAGTGGCGACAGCGGCGAGGAAAAAACTTCACTATACTAACGATAAGGGAGAACTCATCATTCATAGTATGTGAAACCTCAGTTTTGTTACCTAAAAGATGTATCCTTTGTGCGAGAGGAGAATTAAATCCCAGGGGTTCACCTAAATGTCTTTTCATTTTTGGTGTTAGTACCAAACACGCAGACAGAAAATGTTCTTCATCATGTATGCACAGTATGCATATCCGGTCTCAAATTAATTTAAAGTACAGTTCTTGCTATTAACAAACCATTAACTATGACTGACCTTTAGCTCAAACTCCTAGTTTGCTGCATCTTAGTAGTTAAGGTAGTAGTTATGATTAGATATTGGGTAGGATTATGATTGTTACTTTAGAAGTACTAATAAAAAGCCATTGTCTTAACAGTAGGCAGGTTATAAGTCACTAGTCAATATTGAGAATTGGTCCCTCCCTATGCTAAAGTGTTACTGCATATCCCAGCATGCGCTTAAAAGCTGAATCAATCTGTCCTATTAAACGCTCAGAAAATGTGATGTAATATTTAATTTCTTTTTATTTACCTAATTTTCTTTACAGCCAAAAGCACCACTTTGTTCAGTAACCTCACCAAGTCTATAGTGTGGGGAATGCAGACGCGTGCAGTGCAGGGCATGCTGGACTTCGATTATGTTTGTTCGCGCCAGGAGCCATCCGTAGCGGCCATGGTTTACCCCTTTACGTGAGTCTTGCACTTGCATTTAAAACTATTTGCTTAGGCTATGTTTATGCTCATGCATTTGAATTTTAAAGGGTTATTTTTCACAACAAAAAAATCAATTCTGTCATTAATCACTCACCCTCATGTTATTCTTCAGAACACAAATTAAGATATTTTTGATGAAATTCTGGAGCTCTCTAATTTTTCGATAGACAGCAATAGTTCTGAGACTCAGGGGTTCAACTGTAAACACAAATCTCCAAGAATACTTGTGTGGCAAAAAACAAATAAAAATGACACCATTTGCTTAAATCTTCTGCCTGTTGCACTATATAGTATGAAAGTATGTGATTTTGGATGCAGCAAATCTTTTTTTTCAAATACTATTTGGGGCAGATATTATATGAGTTGGGAAGCAGCATCGCTTGCAGTATGCGAGCTGAGTAGTATGTTCCATTTCATAGTATTAAAAAAATTGAAGTATATAAAAAACATCAACGCTCATCCAGATGACAACAAAACCATGATGACAAAGGAGAGAATTTATGAAAGTAGTAAATCAACGCAACTAATGTGGGTAGGTTATGTGATAATGACTGCCTGGCAGATGTAGAATGTCCAAAGTCCATTCATGCTACTCTCAGTGATACCATATAAGTTCAATTGTAGTACCTACATGAGTAGTATGCAATTTTAGACACCACTACTCCACGTGTTCATGTATACTGAAACACAGTAGGGGCATCTCAAATCGCATACTTGTGCACTATTCTACACCAGTAGTGCATTCACAATGAAATACTCTGGATTTGCATAGATGCCAGCAAAAGTTGTGCGATCTAAAATGAAAATGCACAGGTACAAACAACCTGAAAAATATTTTTCCCCAGACTGACTGGATGCGTTCGAAATTTGCACACTTCCATACTTTGTGAACAACAGTATATGAGCCGAATAGTATGTGCGAATTCATAGTATTCGAATTACAAATTCGAATAACCCTCTCATATCTGCAGGGGTTCCCAAGATGATTATATAAACATACAAACGTTGCACGCAGTGGCTCACACACACCAAGAGGCCACTGTAAACATGAACATATTGACAACACAAAAGTTCATTTATTAAATTGTTTAATTAAACATTAACCTCCCCTAATGAGACTGGTGGGCACAATGTTTTCAGCACAAGTCTTTTCTTGGTTTTATTTTTGAGACCACCACTTGGAGATTAGTGTCGTGGCCTGTGTTTATTTTTTAATGTAATGTAGCGCCATAACGGTTTTAGAAAGTTTAGGCTGGTGACTAACGTAAACACCTCAGGGGTCGTAATCCATTCATTCATTCGTTTTCTTTTTCGGATTCGTCCCTTTATTAATCTGGGGTCGCCACAGCAGAATATACCGCCAGCTTAGCCAGCACATGTTTTATGCAGCGAATGCCCTTCTAGCTACAACCCATTACTGGGGAATACCTATACACACTCATTCACATACACTACAGACAATTCACCTCACCCAATTCACCTATACCACATGTCTTTGGACTTGTGGGGGAAACACACGCGAACCGGGGAGAACATGAAAACTCCACACAGAAATGCCAACTAAACCAGCTGAGGCTCGAACCGGCGACCTTCTTGCTGTGAGGCGAACTTGCTATCCACTGCTCCACCGCATCGCAATCCAGTGGAAAAATACTAATCAAAAGGCTCTTGCACATTGCATTTTTAATGCAACTGTCCTCTGTAGGTTATGGAAAAAATAGGGTCATTTCAATCGCTAATTAAAACATATTTGATTTTTGAAATCCCCCCTCCCCTTAAGGGGTCCTGACCCCCACTTTGGGAACCACTGAATTATAGGACGGTGTTTCTCAACCACGTTTATGAAGGACCACCAGCACTGCCAGTTTTGGATGTCTCCTTTGTCTGTCACACCCATTACAGGTCTTTCAATCTCTGCTAATGAGCTGATGATCTGAAACAGGTGTGTTTGATTAAGGAGACATGGAAAATGTGCGGAGTTGATGGACATGGTTAAGAAGCACTAAGGATACTTATCTAACAGTCTTGAAGTAAAATTAAATGTTGTACATGATTTACGACGCAGCTACAGTCTGTACAGTAGACATCCATTGGTTTTCTTTTAAAGAGCTTTTTTTTGTGTGTGTGTGTGTTTGAATCAGTGGAGACCACAAACAGAAGTTTTACTGGGGTCATAAGGAGATTCTGCTGCCGGTCTATAAGAACATGGCTGATGCAATGAAGAAGCATCCAGAAGTGGATGTGCTCATCAGTTTCGCCTCTCTCCGCTCTGCCTACGACAGCACCATTGAGACCATGCAGTTCCCGCAGGTCTGAGATCAGCAGCAGATTATGCTTAATATTCAGATAACTGCACGCTGCAGGGAGTTTGACTGTTTATATGCACAATGTGATTGATTGTTGTGATGTACAGATCCACACCATAGCCATCATAGCTGAGGGAATCCCGGAGGCTCTGACCCGCAAGATCATCAAAATGGCAGATGAGAAGGGAATCACTATCATTGGTCCTGCAACGGTACGAGTCCAAACTGCATTTCTGTTAGACAGGAGCTGTTGGGTGGTTAAATGGTAGATTTGGGTGCCTTCTACTGGCCAGTGGTGAGACCAGGAATGTTATCAACCTATTGATAAAATATGTTGCAGTTATTTTACTATGGTAAAATACAATAACATGAGTATAATTACTATGAGTAATTTCCTTTTAAATTTTACTATAATAAAAACGATTTTAATAATAATATTAATTAATATATTTTTTGATCATCATTATTAGTATTTTTATCATATTGCATATAAAATATAAGTAATAGTTGTAATAATAATATAAAGGTCATGAATTGATTAGATTTTTAAAATTAGATGTTTGTAATTATGGCATTTATGAATTATTATATGTAACTTCAATTAAATTCTATTATTATATGCAAGTTTATTATTAAATGTGTATTTTATAAATTTTAATGTGTAAAATATGGAAGTATTGCAGAAACTTTATTCTACAGTTTTATTATTGGTATTTTTACTTTTTGTATTGCATTATTGTAGTGGTAGTAATTGAATCAGAAGTAGTAATGAATTAAATAATGATAGCAATAAAAAATAATATAGATAATAACAATATTATTACTATTTTGATTATGCATATAAACATATTATAAGTAATATTAGTAGTAATAATTGAAAATATAAAATTCATGAAAATGTATTATGTTGTTAAATTATATTTTATTTGTAATTATAACCTTTATTAATTATTATAAAATGTGTATTAATTTTAAAATGTAAAATATGGATTTATTGCAGAAACTGTATTCTAGAGTTTTATTATGAGTATTATTATTGTACTAATGCAGTGTTAGTAATAGAATCAGAATAGTAATAATTATATTTAATAATGATAATAATAATATTAATTATTATTATTTTATTGTTGTTATAATAATAATAATTGTTGTTGTTTTTATTATTATAATAATTATTATTATTATATTACAATTATTATTGTTATGGATGTTAAGTAATTGTAGTAATTAATGAAAATGCATTGCGTTTTTAAATAATATTTTTGTGATTTTTAGCATTTATAATTTTTAAAATGTGTATTTTATTAAATTAAATGTAAAATATGGAATCATTGCAGAAACTATTTTATTTTTTTTTATTGTACTATTATTGCAGTGGTAATAAATCAAAAGTAGTAATAAAATGATATTTGCTAATAATTATAATAATAAAGACAAGATGATGATGATGATGATTATTATTATTATTAAATATTAGTTATTGTTAATAGGTATTATTGTTTATTATTATTGTTTTTATTGTTAATTATTTATAATAATATTGTAGTCAGAAATTATTTAAAAAGTTTATACATCCCCAAATGTAAACCATTTCAATTTATGCAATGAATCAATTCTAAAAATTAATATATAAGGTTGAATGTTTAGACTTGTATCTAATATTTAATTATATAAATTGTTGTTTTTTTTTATTACTACAACATAATTGTTACGACTTTCAAAGTTTTGCTGTACCACTACTAATACTACTAGGCAAGGCAAGTTTATTTATATAGCACGTTTCATACACAATGGTAATTCAAAGTGCTTTACATAAACAGGAATAAAATAAAAACTATTAATAATTAAATGTTATAAAACAGATAAACTATTACTACTACTACTACTACTACTACTAATAATAATAATAATAATAATGATAATAGTAATAATAATAATGATAATGCTAAATAAAATCTATGTTGTGTGTTTATTTGTGCTGTAGGTTGGCGGCATCAAGCCTGGCTGCTTTAAGATCGGTAATACAGGTGGGATGCTGGACAACATCCTAGCGTCAAAGCTGTACAGGCCGGGCAGCGTGGCCTACGTGTCCCGCTCTGGAGGAATGTCCAATGAGCTTAACAACATCATCTCTCGCACCACTGATGGAGTTTATGAAGGAGTGGCCATTGGAGGAGACCGGTGTGTGTTTAAATCAACATTTCCTTAATAATGCCAAACACAATCTGATCCACGTGTGTGAGTTTACACCAGTGACGTTTGTATCCTCTCCAGATATCCTGGCTCTGTGTTCATTGATCACGTGTTGAGATATCAGGATACACCAGGAGTCAAGATGATCGTTGTGCTCGGAGAGGTTAGACAGACATTTATTCACACATTTATACTAGGGATACTTGTTGTTGATTATTGCTATAACAATATTTTTTATGATATAGCATTTATCTGGAAAAATACTATTTTATTGGCTGTGTTTTTAAACATCCCATCCCATGAAGTGCTTTGAAATGTTTTTTTATTTTTTTTATTTAATGTTTGACAATCTCAACCGAAAAACAAAGAGAGTGTGGGGCATATAGTAGCTCTTCTCCTTTTTAAAAAAACAGCCAACCGCGGTTTGTTTTATCAGCTCTACCAGTGAGAGTGATTGAAATCAAGCGCATCAAATGAAAAGCAAACAAAAAGCATCTTGAAGGGGCGGGGCATGTCAGACACTAGAGAGCATTTGATTGGTCAAGATTTGATGAGGAAACTGAAGTATGAGGTTATGTCAATAAAACTGTTGATCCATTTAGGTGGAAGTGACAAACTACAAGCTTTACATGTTTATATCAGTTTTATTACTTTTAAACGTGAATTTTGTCACCGTTTTGGGGTACACTAGCTTATAGATATCATAAACTAACAATACTGATACTCTCATCTAAAAAACTTTATTCTAATTTTGTGGGAACTTTAATTTTCTTTTTAAAATGATATTAAAATAAATGGCTAAAAGATATTTTTTCAGATCTAATTATTTTTAATTTAGACTTAAAAACTGTCAAGGTGCAAACATTTACTCTTTAAAACACTATGAATAAGTAAAAACCTCAGCAGATTTTCTGAATCTGATTGGCTAATTAGATAAACAGGCAGTGCATAACATTAAATGTCATTTATTACATATTATCAAGATACTGATCATTTTTAATATATCTCGAACAGACCTAATTTTTACCATTCTTTCTTCCTTTTTTAAAAGATAAAAGACTTGCGGAATTAAAAATCCTGATCATTTCCTCACCCACTTGTTAGCAAAGATGTTAATAAAAAAATAAAAGGTTTTTGTGGGAAAAATGCAGAATTTTTCAACATATCGTAGGCCTAAAAATAAAAAAAATCAGAGCTTGCAAAGCAAATGAGTCTTTTTTTTAAAAGTCTTAAATGAATAATTTTCTGCACTGTGCAAATAAAAGACATTTTAACAACAGCTCATATTGCATATCTATATTATCACATAGATATGTGATGCAAGTTTTGTGGTCAAAAAGTATCTAAATGTTTTTTTTGTTGTTTTTTTTTAAATGACAGATCATTTAGACAAGACTTTTATTCATTGTCTGGGATCACTTAAAGCCATTTAAAGCTGCTCTGAAGCTCAATTTGGAAGATCAAAGTACTGAGCACCATTGAAGTCCACACCATATAGAGACATTTTCTCCGATCAAACCTTTCCTTCACAGCTAAAGAAAGAACGATATGAATATATTTGATGACAAGAGGGCAAGTAAATGTAACTAGATCACAAAACTAGTCGTAAGTGCCAATTTTGTAAATATCAGCTTGAACATAGCTTTCCATTGGTGTATACCTTTTTAGGATAGGGCAATATATGGCTGAGATATGACTGTTTAAAAATCTGCAATATGAGGGTTCATAATCTAAATACTGAGAAACCCACCTTAAGTTTTGAGTAAAGTATATCACCAATCAAATTAGGTTTTGATGTATTTATGATAGGAAATTTACAAAGTGTGTTTATGGAACTTGATCTTTACTTAATATCCCACTGATTTTTGGCCTAAAGGATCAATGATAAAAGATCATTTTGACCCATACAATGCATTTTTTACTATTGCAACTTAATGTGTTAACTTTACGTGTGCAACTTAAGACTGCTTTAGTGGTTCAGGGTCACATTATCAGGACATTTTCATTGTGGATGTGAACTAATCTTATATAAAACTATACTAATCTTCTCTAGTTCACTGTTACTTTTGTCTTTGCTTCATAAATCTTCTGTTCTCTTCTCAGATTGGTGGAAATGAAGAGTACAAGATTTGCAACGCCATTAAAGAAGGCAGGATCACCAAACCTGTGGTGTGCTGGTGCATCGGGACCTGTGCCACTCTCTTCTCCTCTGAGGTGTGACACCTTGAGCACTTTAACATGGAACTCAATACTACTACTTCAATAACCTGTTGTCCAGATGTACATGCAAACCGATGTAATTAAAGCCCTTTTACAAGATCATTAATAATTCAGCTTATTTGGTGGTAGTAAATAATTTACATAGTATTTAATTTGTCAGATTGTTAAATAAATCATTAACAACTTAATGGCTCATGCATAATTTTGAACGTATCACAAAATGAGAAGGCACTTTTTTAATTCTTTGGGTCAAGAAAGAGTCTGAGATTGTGGCACATTTCCTCCCATACCAGAAAATGTTTGTCTCTGGATGCACTTGTATCCAAATTTTCATCCACACGATCACACATTTCAACAAAACAGCAGAAAGCAGATTCATAGAGGCCAGAAATCTAGTTGTGATTGATGAAAACCAGTTAACCTTTGCTTATAATGGGTCTAAAAGAGGTTTAACATCAAATATTACCAGCTAAATTGATAAACTGACTGTAACCTGTTGGTTTTATTTTATTTTTTTAGGTCCAGTTTGGTCACGCTGGAGCTTGTGCTAACCAGGCGTCTGAGACAGCGGTGGCCAAGAATAAAGCTCTGGAAGAGGCAGGAGCCTTCGTTCCCAAGAGCTTCGATGAGCTGGGAGACGTCATCAAGTATGTCACTTTATTCTACTAAAGCCTATCTGAAGTTGAGACGATCTGATCTAATAAAAGATTGAATGTAGTCTGCACCAGTAGCCTTGTGGGGTAAATGTATAGCATAGGGGTGCTCTAGCTCTATCCTGGAGGGCCTGTGTCCTGCAGAGTTTAGCTTCAACCCCAATTAGACACACCTGAACAAGCTTATCAAGCGTTTAGGTATACTAGAAACCTCCTGGCAGGTTTAATTTGAACCAAGTTGGAGCTGAACTCTTTAGGACTGACTTTTGGCACCCCTGGTATTGACCTTATTCTAAAATGCGGAAGTGCGCCTGTTTTTGCGATTGTCTTAGAACTTCCGATTCAGTCGCCTATGGGAGAAATGACTAGGAATAATAAACGGCAGAAAATGGCCAAACTACTTGCTCAACAAACAAGTGTTTGCATGACTACACAGACCAAGTAGCATAATATAATAAGAAAATATTAAATTGCAACATCAAGCAGCTTAACGAGCAGTTGTTAACGTCAAAAAATTAATGGAAGTGAATGTGACCGGAAGTCGCGAGACAAAAAGATTCAAATTGCAGCGCCCGCTCGACAGCTGAGAATAAGGTGAATAGCTCTTCAATTCTTGGATGAAATCAAGGCAATTGGCTTTGCAGATCCCATCCCCCCCCCCATGCTTTCCAGTCTACACTCTGACCACACTGTCTAGTCCATTAAAGGCGTAAAAACCCTAAAAATAGTTCAAAGGTTAATAAATAAACGTATAGTTGGTTTCTTAAACCAACACACACAGACTTTGATCTGATCAGAGATTTCCTACCGTCTTCCTCTCTATCTCCTACCTCTTTGCTTATAGTGTATGGAATGTTTCATTTAAGGATACTTAACCATGGATAAGGATAGACCATGTGTGTTTCCTATAGATCAGTGTATGATAATCTGGTAGCCAAGGGTGTGATTGTGCCTGCCAAAGAGCTTCCTCCACCAACAGTGCCGATGGATTATTCCTGGGCACGTGTAAGTATAAATATCAAGCCTTTGATAAGTGCTCATTCATGTAAGTCTGGCCTCGTGGTTCATCTTTAGCTGTATGTCTTTTTTTTTGTTGTTGTTCTTCAGGAGCTGGGTCTGATCCGTAAGCCGGCTTCCTTCATGACCAGCATCTGTGACGAGAGAGGACAGGAGCTAATCTATGCTGGCATGCCCATCACGGAGGTCTTCAAGTCTGAGATAGGGCTCGGCGGGACCCTCGGCCTGCTCTGGTTCCAGAGGAGGTGCGCTTTACTGTTTGTGATTGCACACACTTTCACTCTTTACCACTGGTACCTGATTATTCAGTCAAGAAATTTTCTTGTAGTTTAATTCGCTATCCAAGATGTAGGTGACTTTTTTTTTTTTCTTTAGTGGCACATTTAAAGAATATTTGTAGCTGAAACTGTGGTCTTTGGTGATCTATAAAATGCAAGACAAAGGCTAGCGGCACTTTGAGAAAAGAAAAACACGTATGAAGAGTTCAGATGCAAAAGCCACTAAACGCCACTTCTGCCAAAAATGAGATATTGGCATTGGATGAATGCTTTAGGCACGTACTACACCATCAACAAATAGATTTGCTTCGAATCACCTCAATCCCAGCGTCAGCGCATTTTGAAATAACAGTTTGTTGGCAAAAGTCTCTAAACGCCACTTGCTTTTGACAGCAAAAACGCTATATCCCAAGAAAAAATCAGAAGCGTGAATCAAATCATGTTTTCAATGTAGCAGCACGCTGATACGCCTGCTTTTAGGAGGAGACCTATTCTGCTTTTGATTTCAATTCTAAAAGACTGAGTTTAATGCACTGGATAAGCCTGTCCGACTGTCAGTAAATGGCAAATGAAAACGTCCCTTACCTTAAAACTCTGTGCATTATAAGAAAAAGAAATCACAATGTGCAGTCAGAAGTTTAACATGCATTCATAACGTGTTTTTGTGCAGTGACGCTACTTTGAGTCTGATTTACTATACATTAAATGGCAACTCCATTCCACGAAAGACAGAGTTAAGATGCTGTTCTTTTATTCCTTGTGGATGCTATGAGGATAAACACGGGACCAAGACCTTGAGTATGGTGAGAATGAATGAATGAATGAATGAATGAATGAAAGCTTCTAAAAGTGTCTGAAAGGCATCTCCTTTTTGCCCAGAAGGCCTACCTTGTCTTTTATTTGCTAATTAAATCTATTTTCTAAAAACATAAATGTAATGTATAAAACTATACATTATTTGTATTACTTTATAATGCCTATAGATCTGATAAGCTTTTTATATTAATAGACAATGCACAGATATTGATGTTTCACAATGTTTTTACACTACACTAATTGATTCTACCATGCTTAGCTTACAATGTTTGCAAAGTTTACATTGCTCTACTGACATCAAATCTAAATCCTAAATACCAGAAATGACAACATATTGTTAGGATTTAATTATTGTCAGTTTTAACATTATTGGTTAAAGCACTTACTTGACAGATTTTCTTCATTCATTTTCCTTCTGCTTTTTCCCTGGTTTACCACAGCGAATGAACCGCCATTTACTTGACAGCTTTATATATTCTAAATTTCAGGTGGTTTGTGTAATGCGTTTTATTTTTGGTAAAATAATTTCTAATGGCATCTTCTTCATTTTCAACTAATTACAACGTCTTGTTTCAAAAGGTGGATTTAGAGGGTTTTGCATAAAAAGCAGATGTGGATTTAGCTGGTTTTGACGCAAAAGAAAATTTACCTCGTTTAAAAAAAAGGATTGGCTAAAGTGACATTTTTGAAAAAAATTATTTTATATACTAGTTAATAACCTTTTCATCATACATATATATATATATATATATATATATATATATATATATAAAATGTATCTGAATCTGAACCTTATCAGAGGAGTCTAATCAGAGGATGCTCATTTACAAGAAAAGAGGTCTGATGGATTTACAGGTTTTTGCATCTGAACTCGTCATATACAGGCAAAACAAAATGAGTACCCATCACTCCCAATGAACCCTTGAGCATGATTACATGCACATTCATAAATTTATATCAATCAGATTATTAATTCTGAAAAGTCAGCTTATTTTAATTACCTCTTGTCTCTGTTTAAATGCAAACCAATAACCCTGCAATGCAAAAACAAAAAAAAACATTTCAAGACTTCATTATTGAATCAGTTTATTTACTTCTGAGCAGTGTTGGATAAGTTACTCAAAGTATTTATTTATTTTATTGATTATTCGAATGAGCAGATTTTTATTTAGTTTTTTTTTTCAATTTCATAGTTTAAATAAGATTTAGCTATTTAAACTATTAGTTAAAAAAACAACATACTTGAAGTATTTCTATATATAACTATATATAATTTCTATAAATAACTGAAAACGTTTCTGATAACATTTGAAAACATGAGAGTTTCTAACGTTGTAAATTTGTTAAACTCTTAGTAAATTGTTGTTAGATTGATTTGAGTTTCATGATTTTACCTAATTTAGCTTTTTGTTTTTATTTATGAAAATGGAGTTCAAAATATTAAATACAAAATTCTAATATCTTAGGCTGATTACTCCGAGAAATCAGCTTATTTAAATAACCTGTTTAAATGCAAACCAATAACCTGATAAGGCAAAATAAAAGGACTGTTTTAAAGAATTTAATTAATTAATCAGTTTAGTTCCTGGTGGTGATGTCCAAATGTAACAATTTGCACATGTAACTTTAGAGCTATTTTATCCAATTAGATTACAAATTAATACTTTGAAAGAAATGGAATTACTGCCTGTAAAAAGCAATCACATTACTTATTACTTTTGAGTTACTTTGAAAACGTATCAAGCTTAAAAATTAACACCGTTCTGATTTGAAAGCCGTATTGACGAACATAAACCTTATGCAATTGATGCTGTCATGCAAAAAGTGATTTGAAAAGGTATATATTTATTTATTTATTATTTAAGAAATGTAAATATATTGAGTTGAATCACTGTAATTAAATTGCCAGATTTCCCAGAAAATGTAATCGTACTGTAAAGTGTTTTATCCAAATAAATCATTAGAAAGTATTGCAATATCTCTCTTGCCTTTAATCCACAGCCTCAGAGGATTTTTAAAAAGTATAATTGTATATTTAAAGGATTTTCATGTCTCTGCTGCAGGCTGCCCCGCTACGCTTGTCAGTTCATTGAGATGTGTCTGATGGTGACGGCGGATCACGGCCCTGCGGTGTCTGGAGCTCATAACACCATAGTGTGTGCTCGTGCTGGCAAAGACCTGATCTCCAGCCTCACATCCGGACTGCTGACCATTGTACGACCCCTACATGCTTTTTCACATGCAGTACAATCTGATAAACACGTGTCTGATCTCGGGCTCTATTTTGCATTTAGGGGGATCGCTTTGGAGGAGCTCTGGATGCCGCTGCTAAGCAGTTCAGTAAGGCATTCGACAGTGGCATGCTGCCTATGGAGTTTGTCAACAAAATGAAGAAAGATGGCAAACTCATTATGGGCATCGGGCACAGGGTGAAATCGGTGAGTGAAATCGGTGCAAGTTTAACGCAAAGTGTAAAGCATGCTAAATTAGGGCAGAATCCAGTCATGGAAATAAAATCAGAAGTAAGAATGTGCTGAATGTCAAAGTTTGTATCATTTAGGACGAATAAATCAAAACTAATGCTTTTACACCTAGATAAAGGGATAGTTTAGATCCAACAATAAAAATTCGGTTATCATTTACACCTCGCCTTTTTCTTTCTTATGTTGAAAACAAACAAGATCTATTGAAGAATATTGGAAATAAACAGCCATTGACTTTTTATAAACAATAAAAAAAATGCTTTTGTTAGCAGAATGAATTGTTTCGTGTTCAACAGAAGAAGTAAGAAATTCATAAAAGATTAGAACTGCTTGAGTGTGAGTAAATGATCGCATGAGGACAATCTTCATTTTGGGGTGAACTATCCCTTTTAATTGAGGTGTGTAACATTGTCTTTGAATTTAAAACTGTTAAAGTCTATTTAAATATGAGATCTACACGCTCTTTGTGTATGAATGACTTGATGAATGAATGATAATTCATATGTTTTGGGGGTTTTTTGTTGATAAGTTTATTTTAACTATAAAGTTTCGGACAATTGGAGGGGAAAAAAATTCATAAGGCCTTAATAAATAACGCAAGCAGGTGATTTTTACACTGCTCTTTCAATTTCATAGTTAAAATAAACTTAACTTTGACTTGTAATCAAACATCAGTATACCAAATTAGGTAAAATATTTTGAGAACATGTCAAGCGTAAAAAACTCAAAACAGTTCTGATAGTGTTTGAAAACACGAGGGTTCCTAATGTTTTGAATTTGTTAAACTATTAATACATTGTTGTTATATGTTAATATTGTTTTATAATTTTGCCGTATTTAGTATGTTTGTTTTATGAAAATTGAAAAATATATTAATGTAAACATAAAATAGAATACGCTGAAAAATGCATACATTTTAAACATTGTTTAATTGCAAACCAGTAAAAATCACTTCTAAATTAGTTTGGGCCTTATAAATATTACAAGTAGGTGACTTTTAGACTGCTTTTTCCCTTGTTGTTTGCTTGCTTCATTGATTTTTTTTTTATTCATAAATTTTCTTCAGATTAATAATCCTGATATGCGAGTGCAGATCCTCAAAGACTTTGTGAAGCAGCATTTCCCTGCCACCCAGCTGCTGGACTATGCTCTGGAAGTGGAGAAGATCACCACCTCAAAGGTACAAACGTTCATGTGGGTCTGTGTTTCTGTTTATATATCCCAGGTGATGCAATTACAAGCAGAGAGCATCACATACAGGTGTTAACAGCCACATCACAGGTGTAGCGTGAACTATTAAGTGTCCTGATGATCATTCTCGGACAACAGTAGAGAACTGTCTTACATCAACTTTGCTCTTTTCACACTAGAAGAAAAATGTAAAAGATAACAGATTGCCAATTGTCATATTACGTTGTTTAGCAACATGTATACCAGTGTTTCCCAACCCTGTTCCTGAAGGCACACCAACAGTACACCTTTTCAACCTCTCCCTAATCAAACTCATGAATTATTTCATCAGAGCATTAGAAGAGGCTCGGAAACCTGAAACGAATGGGTTAGATAAGGCAGACATCCAAAATATGTACTATTGGTGTGCCTCCAGGAACAGGGTTGGGAAACTCTGGGTTACACGTTGCTGAATACAGTAATAAGACTATTGGCAAGCTGTTATTTTTTTAATTTTTATAAGCATTTTCTACTGCTAGGGCACAGGTCACCAATCTCTTTCCTGGAGGTCCGGTGCCCTGCAGGGTTTAGCTTTAACTTGCCTCAACACACATGCCTGGGTGTTTCAAGTATACTTAGTAAGACCTTGAGTAGCTTGTTCAGATGTGTTTGATTAGGGTTTTAGCTTGAATCTGCAGGACACCGGCCCTCCAGAAAAAAGTTTGGTAATCCCTGTTCTAGTGTGTAAAGTTCTTGTTTGTAATATGCATGACAAGATCTTTATACGTTTGTTACATTGAATGACATTTTAGTTGATGTAAACATGGATGAGTCCATTTTATAACAATAAAAAGTTAACCTAATGTATGAATTTTAGTGTACACACAATAAACATTAAACCTGTTAAAGTTACATTATTATTCTAATTGTTTTTCGTTTAAATCAATCTTTCTCTCAGAAACCAAACCTGATTCTGAATGTTGATGGTTTCATTGGAGTATCGTTTGTGGATCTGCTGAGGACCTGCGGTGGCTTCACTCGGTCAGTAAAACACCAGTAAACTATTACTTAGTGCCAATAGAAATCTATCATACCCTGTGAAAATGTACACATTTACTCACTTTATACATTGCTTTCAAAAGGCCTTCGGGATAAAGTAGTAGAAAGGCACAAGTCGGAAGGCTGCAAAAACATCAAAAGCTGGAAAAGTTATGTGGAGTGTGATTTGATTTCAGGCTGTATGACAATGAAGTCATTATTTCAAAGGGGTGTGATGATTCTCTATAGGTTTTCTATAATGTTCTATTCTGTATATGCGGTTTACAATGTAATGAATTGACATAAAAAAATCTTTATTTTTAATGTGTTAGTGACGAAGCGGATGAGTTTGTGGAGATCGGAGCACTGAATGGCATCTTCGTGTTGGGACGCAGCATGGGATTCATAGGTGAGTGTGTTTGTCTGTGTGCGTGTGTATCTGTGTGCTTGCATGCATGTCTGTGCGCGTGCGTTTCCGTGTGCGTGAGTGAATGCACATGTGCACGAGTGTTGTTACTTGAGCGAGCGTGTGTGTGTGAGGGCATGTGTTTGTGCGCGAGTGTTCGTGAGGATTCTTGCGTTAGCATGCGTGAGTGTGTGTGCGCGCGAGTGTTCATGCATGACCGACCATAGTCGTTGGAGTTTGTGAGGGTTCGTGCGCGAGTGTTAAGAATTCTTGCATGAGCATGCGTGCAAGTGTTCGTGCGAGAGAGTTCGTGTGAGTGTTTGTGCACAAGTGTTCCTGAGGATTCTTGCGTTTGCATGCGAGAGAGTTCGTATGTGAGTGTTCGTGCGCAAGTGTTCGTGAGGATTATTGCGTGAGCATGCGTGAGTGTGTGCGAGTGTTTGTGCGTGAACGAGCATGGTCATGTGACTGTGCACGTGTGTTCGTGCTTGAATGTTTGTGTGCGAGTGTTCTTGAGGATACTTGCGTGGGTGTGCGCGCGCGAGTGCTCGTGCATGTTCATGAGGATTCTTACATGAGTGTGTGTGCGAGTGTTCGTGCGTGAACGAGTATAGGTGTCTGAGTGTTCCTGCGCAAATGTTCGTGCATGAGTGGTCGTGAAGATTCTTGCGTGAGTGTGTGTGTGCGAGTTTTTGTGCATGAACGAGCATAGGCGTCTGAGTGTTAGTGAGGATTCTTGTGTGTATGCGTGAGTGTGTGTGTGTGCGAGTGTTCATGTGTGAACAAGCATGGTCGTGTGAGTGTGAGTGCGTGAGAACATGCAAGAATGCTCAAGAGTGAGCGAACGAGTTTGCTTGAGCATGTGCGAATGTTCGTCCGTGAGTGTGCGCAAGCGTACGTGTTTGTGCGTGATTGTTTTTGAGCATTCTTACGTAACCGTGTGTGTGCGTGAGTATGTGAGTGTGCATGCGTGAGAGAGTGTTTGTGCGTGAGTGAGTATTAGTGTGTGTGTGTGTGTGTGTGTGTGTGTGTGTGCGAATGTGTGTGAGTGTTCGTATGTTAGCATGTGTGCATGAGCGAGCGAGCGTGAGTGCATGCGTCTGAGTGTTTGTGCGCGAGCAAGCGAGCATGAGCAAGTGAGTGTTCATGAGTGTCATCTTGTGTGAGCTTGTGTGTGAGTAAGTGATCCATATCTTATGAAATACCGTTATTTAAACAAGCTTGTATCTTTGTATGCAGGTCATTATCTGGACCAGAAGCGGCTGAAGCAGGGTTTGTACCGCCATCCTTGGGATGACATTTCCTACGTGCTTCCCGAACACATGACCATGTAACGACAGAATCCAGATCTCACTGAACCCATGAAGTCGAAACACTTTTTCTCTGTTGTGTGTGTGTGTGTGTGTGTGTGTGTGTGTGTGTGTGTGTGTGTGTGTGTGTGTGTGTGTGTGTGTGTGTGTGTGTGTGTGTGTGTGTGTGTGTGTGTGTGTGTGTGTGTGTGTGTGTGTGTGTGTGTGTGTGTGTGTGTGTGTGTGTGTGTGTGTGTGTGTGTGTGTGTGTGTGTGTGTGTGTGTGTGTGTGTGTGTGTGTGTGTGAGTGTGTGAGAGTGTGTGAGAGTGTGTGAGTGTGAGAGTGTGAGAGTGTGAGAGTGTGAGAGTGTGTGAGAGTGTGAGAGTGTGAGAGTGTAAATGTGGATCTGCACTTCTCCGGATGTGAGTGTGTTTGTGTGTGTCCTTTTTGGTTTAGTTTTTTCTCTGTTCTGAATGTTTGTGTTCTTGTGTAAAACAAACCTGAGTTACTGTCCCAATATAAACTGTAAATGTAACCTGACTGCCTGATGTTGATTGTGTTGCAATGGCATTTTAAAACTGTGAAATCATCCCAACACATTCCATATCTCCGTAGTACACATCATCTCGTATATATCTCTGCAAAATGTACATCTGCTTATGTCGGTGTGCCTACAAAAGGGAAATTATATTAGAAACCAAATCGCCTGGTTGCTGGAATATTCCCAGTGTATTATTATTATTATTATTATTAATGCTTTGTTTAAAACAGCCGTGACTGCAAACTAAACTTTTGAAAATCACCTAAAGAGTAACTTCAGTTTTCCCATAGCTATGTTTGTAATTTTTATTTGAGTGTTATTTTGAGTAATATTGTCTATTCTAATTAACACAGTGCAATATTTTAGTGCACTAGCGAGCAATAGCTTCATGTGTGTGTTTGTAAGGCTTAAAAATGCCAGATCACCTAATTTGCAGGGGGAGGGGAAAGAATGTTGCTATTTTTAAT
>NC_141023.1:18010000-18037500 GCF_052040795.2 Danio rerio
CACCCTGCAGTTCCGCACTTTGGCAGCGCAAACTGGCTGGGCTGATGATCCGCTTACCACGCTCAACAGAAAGGCTCTAAGACCAGAATTGCAGCGAGAGATGGCATGTCGTGACGAGGGAAAAACACTGGATCAACTAATCGAACTTTCCATAAGGTTAGACACTCTCCTCCGCACTCGCAATCCGCTATGCTCAATTACTTCCAGTCCTGTATCCCCTGAAACCTCCGCTGAACCCATGCAATTGGGTAGAACCCGCCTGAACCCAGAAGAGCGAGAACGACGGAGAAGAAATCACCTGTGCATTTACTGCGGACTTCCAGGTCATACGAAGGTTTTATGTCCCAACAACCCTCTCCCTAAAACCCTCTCGGTGAGTGCAACCACTATGTTCACTACCACTAATAATGTTGTGAATCTGCCCGTCACTTTGAGAAGCAATGGAGATGAGATTGAGACTATGGCCATGATCGATTCAGGAGCCGCTGGTAACTTTATTGATTACACGTTTGCCACCACTCACTCCATTCCTTTAACCTCCTGTGATTCCTCCATAGCCATCACTGCTGTAGACGGGCGCCCTTTGGGAGAAGGACGTATAAAATTCCAGACCCTGCCAATCTTACTCCAAACAGGCTCTCTCCATGAAGAAGAAATCTCCCTTCTTGCCATCAACTCCCCTAAACACTCTGTAATTCTTGGGTTACCATGGCTACAACAGCATGACCCTCAAGTCTCTTGGAGAACTGGTGAGATCACAAAATGGAGCAATCAATGCTTTATCCAATGTCTGCATCCTGTTTCCCCTGTCCAGATCAACACAATTAACAAGACCGAAGACTCTGAACTCCGTCATGTTCCTGATGCTTATCATGATTTAATTGAGGCATTTAATAAACAGAAGGCTACCAAGCTCCCTCCACATCGTGAAAATGACTGTGCCATCGAGCTGCTACCCGGCACCACGCCCCCTCGTGGTCGCATTTTCCCTCTCTCACAACCTGAAACTGAAGCTATGAAGAGTTACATTTCTGAGGAGCTAGAGAAGGGCTTTATTCGACCATCTACTTCACCCGCTTTAGCAGGGTTTTTCTTCGTCAAAAAGAAGGATGGCAGCTTACGTCCATGCATTGATTACCGAGGCTTAAATGAGATCACAGTTAAATACCGCTACCCATTGCCATTGGTTCCAGCCGCCCTTGAGCAACTTCGATCCGCCCAGTATTTCACTAAGTTGGACCTCCGTAGTGCATATAACCTCATCCGCATACGACAGGGAGACGAGTGGAAAACCGGGTTCTCTACAATCGACGGCCACTACGAATACCTCGTTATGCCCTTCGGCCTAGCAAACAGTCCTTCCGTGTTCCAGGCATTCGTAAATGAGGTATTTAGAGACATGCTCAACAAGTGGGTCATAGTGTATATTGACGATATCCTGGTCTACTCCAATTCGCTGTCTGAGCATATACAGCACGTCCGGGCAGTGCTCAAACGCCTCATTCAAAACCAGCTGTATGCAAAGAGCTCCAAGTGCGAATTCCACTAGACCTGCATCTCATTCCTTGGTTACATCATCAGTCCAGAAGGCGTGGCCATGGACCAGCAAAAGGTCGACTCCGTGACACAATGGCCACAACCCGAGACCATCAGACAACTACAACGATTTCTGGGCTTTGCTAACTTCTACAGGCGCTTCATAAGAAACTTCAGTTCAGTCGCCGCTCCACTGACCGCCATGGTAAAAGCCAACAATGCTCGCCTTAAATGGAACCCAGACGCTGTCCGAGCATCTACTCAGCTAAAAACTCGCTTCTCCAGTGCACCCATTCTGCGTCATCCTGATCCCGAGCAACCCTTTGTAGTCGAAATTGACGCGTCCAACACTGGAATTGGAGCCATCCTGTCCCAAAGATCCCTCGTTACTAAGAAGCTCCATCTCTGTGCCTTCTATTCTCGCAAGCTCAACTCCGCTGAACGGAACTACGATGTGGGAAACCGAGAGCTCCTCGCCATGAAAGCCGCGCTAGAAGAATGGAGACACTGGCTTGAGGGCGCAAAACATCCTTTCATCGTCATCACCGATCACAAAAACCTAGAATATATCCGTTCCTGTAAACGTCTGAACCCTAGACAGGCAAGATGGGCACTGTTTTTCACCCGATTTGACTTCCAAGTCACCTATATTCCTGGCTCAAAAAAACATCAAAGCAGATGCTCTGTCCCGCCTCTCAGACGATGAGACCTCTGAATACCATGATGAACCCATAATCAAAGATCCTCTAATTGTCGCTCCTATCCAGTGGGATATTGAACAGGAGATCCTTCAAGCCGCCGAAACCAATCCATCTCCACAGCCCTGTCCAGAGAATAAAATCTTCGTTCCCCCATCACTTCGAGAAAGGCTCATCTCCGAGGTACATGACCACCCCAGTTCCGGTCACCCAGGCAGCACAGCCACCGTACAACTGATTCAATCCCGCTATTGGTGGTCATCCATACACCAAGATGTCATTAACTTCATCAATAAATGCTCACCCTGTCAGATGTCCAAACACTCCCGTCACCGTCCAGCTGGATTACTCCAACCCCTGGAGGTGCCACATCGTCCCTGGTCACACATCGCAATAGACTTCATTACCAATTTACCCATATCTCAGGGCAAAACCACCATCCTCACAGTAGTGGATCGATTCTCAAAATCCTGCCGCCTTATCCCCATCTCTAAACTGCCTACAGCCATGGAGACGGCCGAATTACTCTGCGAGTGTGTGTTCCGGTACTACGGTCTCCCCGAAGACATCGTGTCGGATAGAGGTCCCCAGTTTACATCCCGACTCTGGTCAGCATTCTTTAAAAATCTCCAAATTAATGTGAGCCTAACATCCGGCTATCATCCCCAATCCAACGGGCAGACAGAGCGCTTGAACCAGGAAATCGGCAGATTTCTCCGCACGTACTGCCATTCGAACCAGAATGAATGGGCCAAATTTCTGATGTGGGCAGAATATGCTCAGAACTCCCTCAGAAAAGCATCTACTGGATTAACCCCATTTCAATGCGTGCTGGGCTTCCAACCTCCTCTCTTTCCCTGGTCCGGCGAGACCTCTGAACTCCCTGCGGTGGATACCTGGTTTAAAACCTGCGAAGAGGTCTGGAACGCAGCTCACACTCACCTCTCTCACGCCGTACGGCGTTTCAAGGAACATGCCGATCGACACCGACGTCCTGGTCCCATGTATTCCCCAGGACAATGGGTATGGCTTTCCACCCGCGACTTACGCCTCAAGCTGCCCTGCAAAAAGCTCAGTCCCAGGTACGTGGGTCCTTTCCAGATTGAAAGACAAATATCTCCTGTTTCGTTCAGACTGACACTCCCTAATCATTTTCGTATTTCCCCCACTTTCCATGTCTCTCTGCTCAAGCCTGCTGCTGGTCCAGCCGAGGCAGATAGGGAGGTGGCAGCCGGTGAACAGGGTCCCCCGCCCCTCATGATCGATGGTGAGGAGGCCTACCAGATCCACGAGATCCTGAGATCCAGACGCCGGGGGGGACAACTCCAATATCTCGTTGATTGGGAGGGGTACGGCCCGGAGGAGAGATCTTGGATTAACCGCAAGGACATCCTCGACACCACACTACTGGAAGAGTTCCGCTCACAACATCCGGAGATGCTGGCCCCTCGCCCCCGTGGAAGACCCCGGCGTCGAGAATTGCCTCACTTCAGGAGCCGTTCGTTGGGGGGGGGCTCTGTCACCGACTCGGTCCCAGTCATTCCCCTCGCTGACCAGCAGAGGTCACCATCTCCGGACTTCTAACCATTACGTCATCCATTTCACTCTGATCCCAGCACACCTGTTCTCCATCTCACTAATGACCCACGTACCAGATATAAGCAGCTCACACACACACTTCATTGCGAAGTCTTGTTTAGCCCCGGCCAGCATTTCTGAGCGTTCTATCCTGCCTGATCTCCCGTTTACCACTTCAGCCCGTTTCTCGACTCTGCTCTGTCTTCTGCCTGCCCTTGACCAAAGCCTGCTTACACGGACTCTAATTCTCGCTGCCTGCCCCTGACTAAAGCCTGTAACACGGACTCTGAATCACGCTGCCTGCCCTTGACACAAGCCTGGTAATCACTCTGCCTCTGTTATCTGCTAATCATCGTTGAGTTGTATGTTGTATGTTCGCACAGCCGTGCGAGGTG
The DNA here is from genome assembly GCF_052040795.2 of Danio rerio. Classification (NCBI taxonomy): domain Eukaryota; kingdom Metazoa; phylum Chordata; class Actinopteri; order Cypriniformes; family Danionidae; genus Danio; species Danio rerio. Next base: position 18,014,208 of record NC_141023.1, read on the forward strand.
TTGATGTTTAAGTGTGACTTAATAAATACTGCAAAATGGATCCCTCCGTGTCAGTCTCCCCGTTACACTAATAGTTTTGTCCTTAAAATGGTGTTAAAAAATGTAAAACTGCTTTTATTCTAGCCGAAATAAAACAAATAAGATGAAGAAAAATAAGAAAATATATTATCCAGAAGAAAAAATATTATCAGACATACTGTGAAAAATTTCTTGCTCTGTTAAACATGATTTAAGAAATATATTTTAAAAAAAATTCAAAGGGGGCTTATAATTTTGACTTCAACTGTGTATATATATATATATATATATATATTTATATTAGTTTATTCAATTCACCTGTACCGCATGCCTTTGGACTATGGGGGGAAAAAACACCAACATGGAGAGAACATGCAAACTCCACGCAGAAATGCCAACTGGCCCAGCCCAGACTTGAACCAGCGACCTTCTTGCTATGAGGCGACAGCGCTTACAGAGCCACTGTGCCACCTCATGTAGAAAAATTCTACTTTTTTTTTATTTTTATTAAAGTGCCCACTTGAACCAAAATAGAAGGTTACATAAAAGAAAACCAAATCAGTAATTTAAATTACGTGTAGTAATGCATTCGAAGATTACTTTTTCATTCATTCAATCATTTTCTTTTTGGCTTTTCCCTTTATTAATCTGGGGTCGCCACAGCAGAATTAACCGCCAACTTATCCAGCACGTTTTTATGCAGCGGATGCCCTTCCAGCCTTCCTTCCAACCCATCTCTGGGAAACATCCACACACACTACACTACGGACAATTTAGCCTACCCTATTCACTTGTACCACAAATCTTTGGACTGTGGGGGAAACCGGAGTGCCCGGAGGAAACCCAGTCGAACGCAGGGAGAATAAGCAAACTCCACACAGAAACGCCAACTGACCTGGCAGAGGCTCGAACCAACAACCTTCTTGCTGTGAGTTGACAGCTCTACCTACTGTGCCGCTGCGTCGCCAGAATACTTTTTTATATTTCTTATTATATTTGGTCAAGTAATAACATCTGATATTAAAGGGCACTTGTTTGACCATTTTTTTTCAGATTTAATATAAGTCTTTTGTGTCTCTAGAATGTGTCTATAAAGTTTCAACTCAAAACACCCATTAGATTATTTATTATACCTACCAGAATATTTTCTGCTCTGAACACAATGTAGCCAGTGCCTTTAATGCTATTTCTCCCCGCTTACCGTTCCCACGTGCTTGTCGGAGTGTGCCTTAAACCTCCGGCTGCCTGCGTCAGATAAACAGCACAGTGACAGACATAAATGAAGCAGATCTCATGTAATGCTTTTTAGAAAAACTACAGTAAGAACTATTTGCTGTGGATTAATTCAAGCCTTTCTGCGATGAGTCTAACACAATGTTGTTACAAAGTTAACGCTAACACACAGGGCGCACGTTTAATTTTGCACTGTTTTTACAAGGCAAATGTGACAGAATACGCATTAATATCCACTGCTGTATGGGTATCCATTATGTTAATGTACAAAATAAACTTGATTTAACGTCCAGAAACCGGGATTAAAGCGTCTTCTTTTATAATTTTACTGACATGCGACATGAAGTTAAGATGGTAAATTCGCTGTACTTCATCACAAACATGCACTGTTTTCAAAACATTTTAAACTTGTAAAACTCATTCTTGATCACATTTGATGAAGATTGATGATCACAGAGAGCTGAACAGATCTTTTAATCCTGGTTGCTGTGCGCACGTCCTGTCCTGTTGATATGATTATACGCGTTATTATGGAGACATGTTAATACATGGCTGTCAATCAATTCGGTGGCTGGGGAAATCACACTTCTACAATACGTTGTGGTGGGCCTCAAAACAAGAGGGATTTGGATCCTATTTTAACATTTGGAAATAAAAAAAATGTGTTTATATCACCCCAATTTGACTGTGGACACACTGTACCTATGCACAGTTCTGTCCAAACAGCTTACAAAAGATGATTTATTTTTATCATAGGTGTCCTTTAATGTTAATTTTCAAATGTATTATTAATTTCTCTGAATCCTTTTAGTCTATTTTTTATCTAGTTTTGATAAAAACACCTAATTTATGTTTCACTCTTTTCAGAAATTCATGATAGGAGAGCTTCCCATTTTTTTTTCACCAATAGATAAATAAAATTAGTAAACAATTAGACATATTTATTAGTCATATAATGATTAATATGTCAGGAACATAGATGTATGAGAAACACTGTGGATTCAAATATCCATTTTAGCAAAATAAATTTTCAAAAATAGCTCAGTATGATTAATATCTTGGTCTCATTATTGTAATTGTATAATTTTTTTAAGCATCACTTCTTATTTTGCCACATTGTGTGATTCTGCTTGACTTTATCGTTTTTGAACCAATGAAGCTGTGCAGTGATTAAGTTCAACTTCATTGAACTTTAGTTTTCACGTGGTGTGTGTTTGTCTGTTGCACAGGTCAGAAAGCTGGGAAACACTCCTTACTTCACATTCTCGGCTCAAGGACACACTGATAACGGCACCGCAGCAGTGTTCTCACGTGAGTGTGTATGTCTCATGTTTACACCTGGTATTGCAGGGTTTTTTATACCGCTAACAAGCATTGTGCAGTACTGGAGCCACGTTTTCAACTGTTCACACGCTCTGCAATACCAACATGACCCTTGACCAAACATTTCAGCTCACCTCAGAAACTCACCTCAGACCAACACAACAGTTCCCATACATATGTTATATATAGACAGAATAGAGGTACATCGTCTTTATATAATATCTGTATATATTATTACATATAATATAATTTCTCAATAGACCAAAACACAGCATGTCTCAAAATGGGTGTCTGCTGGGTCTTAAAATGTCAACCTAAATTTTAAGCCATAAAAAGTCTTAAATTCACTGACATGTTGTGTTGTAGGGCTTGAATTGTTTTAAACGGGTCTTAATTTTGCTTTGTCCAAGTAAAGGTACTCCATTTGGGCCAACATCCAGCCAATGACCAACAATTCATCTAAATAAAACCTTACTTTTTTATATTTAAGTTTATTATTGCAAAGAGATACAACTCACAACAGCTGTTAGAAATTTTTACAGCAAATTCCCTAATCTGGGAAGTTAAAAATAAATAAAAACAGTTACACAATTCCTCATATGAAAAATATAATGAATATAATATATTTAAAGGCGGCACTGTGGCTCAATGGTTAGCATTGTCGCCTCATAGCAAGAAGGTTGCTGGTTTGAGTCTCGGCTGGGCCAGTTGGCATTTCTGTGTGGAGTTTACATGTTCTCCCCGTGTTCACATTGGTTTTCACCGGGTGCTCTGGTTTCCCCCACAGTCCGAAGATATGCGTATAGGTGAATTGGGTAAACAAAATTGGCCTTAGTGTGTATGTGAATTTGAGAGTGTATGGATGTTTCCCAGTACTGGGTTGCGTCTGGAAGGGCATCCGCTGGGTAAAACATATGCCAGTATATTTGACGGTTCATTTCACTTAGGCAGTCCCTGATAAATAAAATGAATGAATGAATAATATGTATACACACTGTGTTGTATGATGCATAACTGTGTGTTATTTTGGTTAATATCGAAATATTTTAAGCCAAACATCAAAAGGTTAAACATTTAAGAAATTTTTTTGGCTGCTTTCTTTGCTCATATTTACTAGAGGCATTAATATTAGTGGAGGACACTGAATTAAAAAATAAACAGGTTCTAATAGTCAGAAAAAAGAGAGTCATGCTAAAATAACGTATTAGGCAAATGTTTTTAATGCTTTAATTCGCTTTTAAATGAGCATCAAGCCTGCTGTAGTGTCAAACACACGATGATACTCTGAGACTGACGGCTCTTTTAACACTTTACCTGTCGCTCAACAACACCTGAATTTAATGCACGATGTGTGTGTTAGAGGAGGTTTGATGTTGATAAAGATTTCGCTACAGCTACTGTGTATATATGTGTGTGTGTGTGTGTGTGTGTGTGTGTGTGTCTGTGTGTGTGTGTCTGTGTGTGTGTGTGTGTGTGCTACCATTAACCTGTACCTCTCCCTCATTAGTCCTGTATCCGCGTTGCCATGGTGGTCTATTAGAGAGCCCAGATTAAAGCATCATTAGCATCTGAATGCCTGTGTGTGTGTGTGTGTGTGCGCGCGCGCGCGCCTGTGTGTGTGTGTGTGTGCGTGCGTGTGCGTGTGTGTGCGTGCGTGTGTGTGCGTGCGTGTGTGTGCGTGTGTGTGCTTGTGCGCGTGTGTGTGATTATGGGGTGGGTGTTTTCAAGGGTAGAATCAGGACACGTGTAGCTTACAGTCTTCATGTTGTGTTAACAGGAAACAAATGACAGCGATGCCAACTATTTAGATAACACGTAATTATGATGAATGTCTAGTGTCATTGCTTTAAGTTATGAAATAGTAAAAACAAGTGCTGCAGGATCCTTTTTTTCTGGTTCTTGCTTAACGCATTTAAATCAGTTGAACTTGATTAACGATGCATAGTGGAAGCAGTGTTATTTTAAGTATTTGTCTTTATTTTAAATTAAACGTAATTACATTTTTTATTTAATTAAGTACATGTTTATTACATCAAATTGAACCAAAAATAGAGATAAAATAAATAATATATTTTGGATGTGTAACCAGACTGTGTTTATTGAATTTCATTAAATGAAATTTAAAAACTGTAACCATGGCAACTAGCTTAAGACTTATTCTTGATTCTCTTAATGTTTTGTTTATTTCAAGTAACACCATGTTTAATGCTTTTAGTTTTAATTAAGGATAATAACTTTGATCTCAAGTTCAAGTTTAGAAAAATATTGCAAACAATAAGTGAAGATATTGATTTATCTTTCAGTATTTATTATTTTACCTTATTTGTATTTTGATGTTATTTATTGTGTTATTTGCCATTTCTTTGTACACTACCTGACAAAAGTCTCGTCGTCGATCCCAGTTGTCGATCCCAGTTGTAAGAGCAACAAATAATAACTTGACTTAGTTGATCATTTGGAAAAGTGTCAGAAGGTAGATTTTTCTGGTGAATCATCTGTTGAACTGCATCCCAATCATCACAATACTGCAGAAGACCTTTTGGAACCCGCATGGACCCAACATTCTCACAGAAATCAGTCAAGTTTGGTTAAGAAAAAATCATGGTTTGGGGTTATATTTAGTATGGGGCGTGCGAGAGATCTGCTGAGTGGATAGCAACATCAACAGCCTGAGGTATCAAGACATTTGTGCTGCCCATTACTTTATAAACCACAGGGGACGGCAAATTCTTCAGTAGGATAGCACTCCTTTTCATACTTCAGCCTCCACATTAAAGTTCCTGAAGGCAAAGAAGGTCAAGGTGCTCCAGGATTGGCCAGCCCAGTCACCAGACATAATCATTATTGAGCATGTCAGGGGTAAGATAGAGAAGGAGGCACTGAAGGTGAATCCAAAGAATCTTAATGAACTCTGGGAGTCCTGCAAGAACGCTTTCTTTGCCATTCCAGAAGACTTTAAGTTATTTGAGTCAGTGCAGAGATGTATAGATGCAGTCCTCCAAGCTCATGGGAGTCATACACAATATTTATTTTTTTTCGACTACACCATGACTTTAAATTCTACGTTATTTCTGTTAAAGGACAAGAATGTTGTCTAAGTAAAGTCAGACCTTACTGTTCTAATGAAATAATTAAAAATCAAGGCATGATCATATTTTAAGTAAAATCAATGTAATCTAGAGGCCTTTGCCTTTCATATAAGCCACCTCTGATACCAAATGGTCAACTAGAAGTCAAGTTATTTTATGTTGTCACTAAATTTTAAATAGACGACAAGACTTTTGTCAGGTAGTGTATTTATTTGTGAAATGTACTTGTATTGCTAATTGTAAAAACATTTTAGTAGGTTGTGTTTTCGTCTCAATTTTTAATATGTTATATATATAATTTAAGACATTTATTTACACACTAAAAAATGCTAAGTCATTTCAACCCAATTCTGGGTTTAATAGGGACTAACCCAACTGCTTTAATTTTTTAAATTAAATTGGTAATACTTTACAATAAGGTTGTATTAGTTATTGCATTTACTAACATAAACAAACAACGGACAATACATTTATAACAGTATTTGTTTATGTTAGTTAACTAGTTAATGAAAATACAGTTGTTCATTATTCATGTTAATTCACGGTGCATTAACTAATGTTAACAAGCACGAATTTGGATGCTAATAATGCATTAGTAAATGTTGAATTGTGAATGAATGAATGATTAAGGCTGTACAAGTACTATTCAAAAGTAATTCATATAAGTAAAGGCATTAACTAATGAACCTTATTGTAAAGTGTGAACATTAAATTAATAGGACCAAATTTAACCCAATGTTTGGGTAAGTCCATGTTTTACCCATTTGGGGTTGAATGACCCAGCATTTCTTATAGTGCAGCATTTGTTTGAGTGTCCAGATCCATTTGACGGCCAATTTAAATATTGAGCATGTTTATATTGTCAGTTTGGTCCTGCATAAATTGATGCACCTGTGGTTTGTAAATTGGGTTCAGTGTGGACAGCTGGCTCTCATATGCAGCTGTTTGGCAGCGGCTTGCTTCTTGCATTTGTTTCATACTGATGTAAGTTTGTGTAAGTGAGCATGCTGTACATATCACAAACAGACGTACATTACATTCACACAGACAGCATATGTGTATTTCAGAACAGCTGTAACTCAAACTGTCCTCTTCACACAATAGCTTACAGTTTGTCTCAGTTGCTTTGGTACATCACCCTCGATATTTGCAAAACTGTAAGTGAACTTCTCAAAACAACTCATACAAATAGCAGAACACCATGGATTATCCATTATAATACATTTTGATTCAATTGACATAAGTGATTGATATTGTAGGAAACAGCAGAGAATTGCACATAATCATTTGCATGTATGAACCAAAGGATTTGCAACTTATTCAAAGAAATGAAAAACTGATTTTTTGGGAAGAGTGACACAATGATGGGAAGATTGTGAACAGGTAGTTCTGACAATTTAACTTTTGATGTGAGAAATGTACCAAAGCGACTGAGAACAACTGTAATAGACTTTAATAGACATTGGAAAATATATTAAATCTGTCAATATACATTAACTAAAAGAAATTTTTTAGATAAAGTAAAATGTATGCGTTTAAAAATAGAAAGTAATGTCTATGTAGAAAGTGTATAGAATTAATAGTGTAGTGATTCAGTTAAAATATGTAAAATAATAAACATTTATTTTAAGATACCATTAATTATGCTTTCCAAATAACAAGTAATTTATTATTTAATTGTGTAGAATAAATGGTGTACTTCGGCTAATAATTAGTAAATGTGACCATATGTTACATGCATAGATGGAACTTACTTAATTAAAGGTTTCATTAAAGGTAGTTGCTAGGGCAACATTTCTAATATTTACTTTAGCTTGATCTATCTTTTATTTTTTTCTACTAACAGTACTATGTGCATTACAGCATTATGTGATATTTTATAATAAACCACAGTTGAAAAATTATTAGCCCCGCTTTGATTTTTTTAAATTTATGTTTCTCAAATGATAGTTACCCAAATTAATCTAGTTAAGCCTTTAAATGTCACTTTAAGCTCTATAGAAGTGTCTTGGAGAATATCTAGTAAAATAATATCTACTGTCATTGTGGAAAAGATAAAAGAAATCACTTATTAGAAATTAGTTTTTAATACTATTGTGTTTAGAAATGTGTTGAAAATTTTTTTTCTCTCCGTTAAAAAGAAATTGGGGGAAAAAATAAACGGGGGCCTAATAGTTCAGGGGGGCTAATAATTGTAACTTCAACTTTATATTGCAATGTTTTTAAAAAAAGTTTCAAAGTAAATGCTAAAACGCAACAGAATTATTTTTAAAGTAATTATGAACTAAAACAGAAGAAAAATAAATAAATAAACTCAATATTCCTTAAAGTTTTATGTAAGCATTTTCTTACAGTAGGTTCATAAATTCAGCAATATAATATAATAAATAAATTCCATTTTAATTTTTACTTCATACAAACATAAACATGATACCATTATTTTATAACATATAAAATATATTTTTATTTTTTATTATTATTATTTTATTATTAATTTACTATTTCATTATTATTGTTGTTATTATTTTATAATTATTATTATTATTATCATATTACATAACTTTATTTAATTATTTATTTAGTGATATTTATTTTCTGTTTTTTATCTTAATTACTTTGGCACATCATTTAAATTAATTTCAAATTAATGAAAATGTAAAAGTTTAAAATCATTTTGGAATAATTATAATCATTTAACTATCAGGTTTAAACTTTTATGTCGAAAGACACATTTATTCAATAATTTTTTTTAACTCTGTATTCATCAGGGGTCACCATAGTGGAATGAACCGCCAACTTCTCCAGCATATGTTTTACACAGCGAATACCCTTCCAGCTGCAACCCAGTACTGGGAAACATCCATACTCACTCATTCACACACATACACTGGGGCCAATTTAGTTTATTCAATTCACCTATAGCACATGTGTTTGGACTGTGGGGGAAACCGGAGCACCCAGAGGAAACCCATACACAGGGAGAATATGCAAACTCTACACAGAAATGCCAACTGTCCCAGCTGGGACTCGAATCAGTGACCTTCTTGCTGTGAGGCGACAGTGCTAACCACTGAGCCACTGTGTCACCCAGGAATAGAATTATGAATTGGTTTATTACATTAGCCACTGCACATTTTGCTGTCTCAATTGTGACAATATCCCTGCAGTGTTTCAGGCATGCAGTGTTTCTTTATTTGTAAAAAATAATTTTAGATAAAAAGCATCTGCAAAATGAATAAATGTAAATGAACGTTCATCTCCAGGAAGGCCTCAAGTGCCTCTTCTGGAAACGTGTCGTGGTTTTTGTCTGCAGTTTATCAGTTTCTGCTGGTTCAGTGACTCATGACGTTCAGGAGTGTGTGTGACTCATTTCCCATATACAGAAATAATGATTGTCCATCCACGTCTTCAACCACATTCGCTCTCTGTGTGGGCTTCACCTCTTCGTAATCACTATATCCGCCTCTCGCATCATCAATGAATATTAATGAGTCAGAGGTGGCAGCTGAGCACATCAATGCTGCGTCGGAAAAAAAAGTGGATTATACGCAGCGTCTTTCAGCAGCCTCCCAAATCTCATTTGCTTATGCATTTTAATAAGAGCCCCGCTTATTTGATCCGCATTTGTGTTTTTCTTTCCATTGAGTGGGTTTTCTGAGGTCTAGATCATCAGCGACACCTCTGTGACTTTTACATTCACAAAAATAGGACGGCATTTCAGCTAAATAATAAAGACTGAAAGATTCAGCACGAACACATTCACTTTTAGATTACACTGTAATTTCATATTGACTGCTCACAGTTGCTGCATCAAATAGAATCAATGGTTGGGCCAGCGGTTTTGCTGGTCTTGATCAATATTAATATTTCTCCATGTCTAATATTGGAGAAATTAATTCTGTTTGCTTCTGCTGTACAGTGGCGCATGCTAATCACTTTACTACAGTTTCTGTCTGATGTTATAATGCAGAATAATAGGGGGTCTTTTTAATCCACAAATGTAAACATAGACAGTATATATATTGTTGAAGTGGATTATATCCCCCCTGTTTATTTTTTTCCCCAATTTCTGTTTAACAGAGTTTTTCTGTTTTATAAACATAATAGTTTTAATAACTCATTTCTAATAACTTATTTTTTTTTATCTTTGCCATGATGACAGTAAATAATATTTGACTAGATATTTTTCAAGACACTTAAAGTGGCGTTTAAAGGCTTAACTAGGTTGATTAGGTCAACTACACAGCAGTAATTAGGCAAGTTACTGTATAACGATGGTTTGTTAAAAAGGGCTTGAAGGGGCTAATAATTTTGACCTTAAAATGGGTTTTAAAAATTTTAAACGGCTTTTACTCTAGCCAAAATAAAATAAATAAAACTGTCTTCAGAAGAAAAAATATTATCAGACATACTGTGAAAATTTCCTTGCTCTGTTAAACCTTATTTGTGAAATATTTAAAAAAAGGAAAAAAATGTAATGGTGATAATTCTGATTGCAGCTGTAGCACTGCTTGTTCAAACTACTTATTTATAATAAGCTGAATCAAGACAATTCTTGAGATTTTTCTTTAGGGTAACCTTATTGTTTTATGTTCAATCAACCTAAATTTGTAAAAAACAAAAAAACAACAACAATAAATTCAACTCAATCAATTTGTGTTGGGACAATGTGAAAGAATTGCATGGAACCCAGCATTTTGACAGTGTGAATTATGGTTACATCTGTAAAAATAATCATATTTATGTGTAGATTGATTGATTGATGAGCCGCATAGATAGACAGAGACACTGAAATAAAGGTATAAATAAAGGCCAAAGGGTGCATGTTTGTATTTGAAAGGTCCATAAACAGTTGAAGTCACAATTATTAGCCCCCCTAAATTATCAGCCCCCTGTTTATTTTTTCCCCAATTTCTGTTTAACGAAGAGAAGATTTTTTTAACACATTTCTGAACATAATATTTTAATAACTCATTTCTAATAACTGGTTTATTTTTTCTTTGCCATGATGACAGTAAATAAAATTTGACTAGATATTTTTCAAGACACTTCTATACAGCTTAAAGTGACATTTAAAGGCTTAACTAGGTTAATTAGGTTAACTAAGCGAGTTAGGGTAATTAGGCAAGTTATTGTATAATTATACAGTTATTGTATAATGATAGTTATACATTATACAGTTATTGTATAATGATGGTTTGTTTTGTAGACAGTCAGTACAAAAATAGCTTAAAGGGGCTAATAATGTTGTCCTTATTAAAATGGTGTTTAAAAAAATTCTAGCCAAAATATTGCCAACAACTATTTTATTCTAGCCAAAATAAAGCAAATAAGACTTTCTCCAGAAGAAAAAATATTATCAGACATACTGTGAAAATTTCCTTGCCATTATACATAATTTGGGAAATAAAAAAAAAATTTTATAAAAAAAATTTAATTCAAAGGTGGCCTAATAATTCTGACCTCAACTGTATGTACCTTAAAGCTATACCTGAAAAGTGAACTCTTAAAATGATGGGTGCTTTTAATCTAATGTTGGGTCGAATGTGAACAAACCCAAATATTAATACTTTCATATTAGTCAATAATATTACTGAAAATAATTTTAAAACTGAAAAAATATAAATTCACACACATTTACACAAGTAAATAAATAGACTCAATAATGGGCTAAAATCTGTGGATTTCTGTCCGTGCAGGAGGCCTATTCCAACACATTAAAGGTACAAATCTGTAACTTCTGAAAGAGTAGATTTGAATTAAATGAAATTAATAAAATAATGAAATTATTTATTACTTTCTATTTTAGGTAATGTCCTTTGTGTACTTCTGGATTTGTTTCCTATTACATTTTAGACTGAACTCGTTTATTATGGACACTTTCAATCTTAAGAGTCCTCCTGAGATTTTTATTTTACTAGCTGACCAAAAAATATATAAAATAACATAAATATTAAAAATAGTTTGAAATAGTTTTGTCTATTAGCTTTAGACCTCCAAAACCAACAACTGGTGAAAGGAATGGTCTGACTGATAACTGAGAACTGTTTTAACATTCAAATATATGGCGTATTAATTTACATAACATTTATACATTTACATGGCCCTTCTGTGCCATCAGTATAGACCAGCGATGGGCAAACTCGGTCATGGAGGGAGTTTTGCTTCAACACTAATCAAACACACCTGAAAATGCTAATCAGTGTCTTCAAGATCACTGGAAATCTATAGGCAGGTGTGTTTGATTAGGGTTGGTGCTAGGACACCTGCCCTCCAGGACCGAGTTTGACCATCCCTGGGATAGTCAGAAATAAATTGTATGATTTTTGTAGAAAGAAAAATTGCTGCAAATGTTTACAAAAAGGTTCTATTAGTTAATGTAAGTTACAGTTTTTACCAGTGGCTTTGGTGCATTTCTCACAACACTATTTACGTGTGCACAACAGTTAATGTGTTTCTCAAAACAATTAGTACAAACTGCAAAAGTTGATAACTGCAAAAGCGTGTCACTTGCTCAAAATGGATAGCTCATTCCTCAAAAGCAAGTATTGATGTCAATGAAAGTGTCTGTGTCATCAAGATGAAAAGTCCTGACACCATTGTTTATGAACAAGATAATCAAATGCCTTTGTCATGCTTTCATCATGACAGTTTACTAAGTAAGTTTTTTCCAATGCAAAAAAGTTTCCAAAGAAAAAAAGTGATTTTGGTGACACTTTTTGAAAATGCCCAAGACAGCACTATATACTATTTGCACATCCATTTGAAAACTACAGTAAAGTTAGACATCACTGCATTTAGTGAGGTATCTGAGTTCAAGACACTGAATATGTATGTTTCACATTTTTACTGCATATGCTCTTTGCAATTCTAATTCATTCACAGCATATGCAGTAAAAATGTGAAACATACAGATTCAGTGTCTTGTACACAAATACCTCACTAAATGCAGTGATATCTAACTTTACTGTAGTTTTCAAATGGCTGTGCAAATAGTATATAGTGCTGTCTTGGGCATTTTTAAAAAGTGTCACCAAAATCTGACTTTTTTTCATTGAAAAAAATGTACAGTGTAAACTGTCCTAATGAAAACATGACAAAGCCATTTGACTATCTTGTTCATAAACGATGGTGTCAGGACTTTTTATTTTGATGATACTGACACTTTGATTGACATCAATACTTGCTTTTGAGGAATGAACTATCCATTTTGAGCAAGTGACACGCTTTTGCAGGTTATCATCTAGGTTTTGCAGTTTGTACTAATCGTTTTGAGAAATGCATTAACTGTTGTGCAGAAATGCACTAGTGTTGTGAGAAACCCACCAAAGCGACTGAGAAAAACTGTATTTTGGTTAAAGCTGTGCACAACTGTAAACAATATTCCAGTACATAATGGAACTAAAACTACAACATACACAGGTCAGTAAATTATTCATCAAATTGTTTAATTTAAAAGACATTTTCATTACATTTTTTTTTAATAAAAATTTGCTTGATAGATTTTCACAACTAGTTCAACATTTTTGTATGTAATGCCTCAAGTAATGAAATGAGGACTATTAGTTTTATATGGAATGACTATTTAGCATTCACAAGTTTAGCTCATTTTGACTGACATGACATAAGCAAGTGATAATTCTGTAAACCAGCAGAGAGTTGTATGAAAGCAATTGATGCATGTCCAAAAGCATTTGCAATTCGTTGGAAGGAATGAGAAACTGCTACTATGATGTGCACTAATGACAAATGTAAATAGTGTTGTGAGAAATGCACCAAAGCCACTGAGAAAAAAAAATGAACTAACATATGAACTGTGATATGAACTAAGAATGAATAAAACTACTACATAAAGTTAATGTTAATTTGAATGAATGATTTGATTTTCATTAACATCAAAACAGATAAATAAATACTGTAATAAATGTATTGTACTTTTGTTTATTCATGTTAGTAAATACATTAATTAGCATAAACTAATGGGACCTGATTGTAAAGTCTTAACAGAACAAAATTAAAGAAGAAGAACAAACTAGGGAGAATAAATAAATCTGAATAATTTTCAACCATATAATTATGTAATCCATAAAAAAACTACTATAATCTGAATAAACTTGGACATTAATATAACTTGGACATTAATATAATGTTTGGAGTCTACTGATATATTTAGGTTATCTGGATGGATGGATGGATGGATGGATGGATGAATAGACAGACAGACAGACAGATAGACAGATAGACAGATAGATAGATAGATAGATAGATAGATAGATAGATAGATAGATAGATAGATAGATAGATAGATAGATAGATAGATAGATGTGACGAAAATATGGTTACATCAGTAAATAACGTCACATTCATATGTCTATATAACATAGAAAAAGATAATGATTAAAGGCAATCATGTGCCAAAGTGGTGTTGTTGTTTGTGTATTGAGTGTTAGAGCACAGATTTCCATGAGCTCAGCAGAGCCGTGTTGATTGTTTTTGTGTCAGATATTTGTGAAAGCCCAGGAGCCGCAGAGCTCAGAGGAGCACCATGAGGACTGAAGGACTCGCGAGTCTGTTGCTGTGACGGACTATAGGGGATAGAGGTCAGAACAAAGCCTTTGTACCAGCGCTCTGCGTCGTACCTGCGTCAGCATGAGCTCTCCTCCCGCTTCAGGAAGAGCAAGAAAAGCTCACTGCTGAGGCTTTTGTAAACAGTGCCTTATTCTGCTGCTCTGCGTGTGTCTTATACAATAGCAGACTCATAATGTGCATTGTGTTGACGTTGAAAGATGTGTCACTGGAAGATGAAACAGTGCCAGGGAGAACTTGAAAATGGAAATTTGCATTTGCATTTATTCATTTAGCAGACGCTTGCATTCAAAGCGACTAACAAATGAGGATAATAGAAGCACTTCGATTCAACAGAAAGCAGCAATTTATACATGCCACGACAAGTCGAAGTTAGTTTAGCAGGTATTGATAATTATGTATATACAGTTGAAGTCAAAATTTTAGCTCTCATTTTTTTATATTTCCCAAATGATGTTTAACAGAACAAGGAATTTTTCACAGTATTTTCTACACTCTCAGAAATAAAAGCATACGTGAGCTGTCACTGGGGTATTACCTTTTCGAAAGGTACAGATTTGTATCTAAAAGGTCCATATTAAAATACCCCAAGGGAACAAATTAGTACCTAAAAAGTACAAAAGTGTTCATCCTAAAATTTGTAGGTACTAATTATTTACTTTCGAGGTACAAATACGGACCCTTCAAGTACAAATGTGTACCTTTTGAATAGGTACCACCCTAGTCACAGATCGCGTACCTTTATTTCTGAGATTGTATAATATTTTTTCTTCTGGAGAAAGTCTTTTTTGTTTTATTATGGCTAGAATAAAAGCAGTTTAAATTTTAAAAACCATTTTAAGGTCAATATTATTCGCCCCCTTAAGCAATGTTTGTGCCAGATTGTCTACAGAGCAAACAATCATTATACAATGACTTAATTACCTAGTTTACCTAAATCACCTAGTTAAGCCTTTAAATTGCACATTGAGCTAAATATAATCTTAAAAATATCTAGCACAGATTACCCATCTCTGCCTAAGCTACAGGTATGGGAAGAGTTACTGCAACTAAACCCTCAACACAAATCACAAATTTCTAAAATCTTTTACTAAAATTAAAAAATCTTGGGAAAATAAATTGGTACTATATTTTCAAGAAGACTGGTGGCATGGTACGCTGCAGAGAATACGTTTCAGTACAATTTGTGCTTGCCTTAGCCTGATACAATTTAAAGTATTTCATAAAATCTATTTCTCAAATATCAGGCTAAAATTTTGCACCAAGGTGTAATTGAAGTCTTTATAATTCAAGTTCTTTTTGTGCCCTCTGTTAAAGAATTATTGGATTAATTATTTTACAATTATGTCTAAGGTGTTGCAGGTAAATATAAACTCATCCCCTGCTGTTGCCATTTTTGGGGTTCCAACGATTTGGTCCCAGTTCAATTCTAAAAAACTTGATATTTTGGCCTTTACCTCATTATGAGCCAGGCGTCATATTCTACTTCACTGGAAATCAAGTAAGCCCCACCTACATCCCAATGGCTTGTGGATACCATGCATTTTCTTTTTTTTCCCTTTTCTTTTTATGGCAAGAACAAATTCCACTGTTTATACAGAGATTTTATATATATATATATATATATATATATATATATATATATATATATATATATATATATATATATAAACCCACTTCAACAAACTCTAAATACACTGTCTAAAGAAAGATAGTAAAAAAAAAAGTAATAACAATATAAATATAATAGAACAAAAATGCTATTTTTTTAAGTAAAAGTAGAAAATAAAATAAATAAATACATAGATAAATAGAGTGACAACAGTAATGGGTGATACGATCAGGGAAAATGCTGTGCTATCTTGGTAGGTTAACATAGAAGAAGCTTGAGGTTCTGGACAGAGAGAGAGAAGACAAAAGGATTACAGAAAAAAGATTGCATTACATACAAGACAGTCACATTATTCCCCAGGAAGTACACTTATAGCAGAGAAATATGATAATAAGGGTTGCCAAACATATGAGAATTTGCTAGAACCTCTAATTGAATTTTTAATTTTTTCCGAGTCTAAATATAAAATCAGATCTTGAAGCCAGTGTAATGCTTTAGGTGGATTTAGAGATTTCCAGTGCAATAAAATTTGTCTGCGAGATAGTAAAGATGCAAAGGCTATAATGTTTTGTTGTCTTTGAGTCAGACTCAGTTCGTCAGGTGGAATGCCAACCAAAGCAAATTCCGCACATGGCTTTAGCTGTACTTCACACACTTTAGACAATGTATTGAATATAGTTGACCAGTAAGGAGACCATGCATTTTCTAAAGTTGGAAAATATTAGATGCTCTGGGAAAACATTTTTTTTTTTAAGTGGTTTATAGTGTTTTATTAAATTACTCTCTTAAGGTCTTGCCTTGCATTTAATAATAGATGCACTCTCCGTCCTTTTTAATTTATTTATTTTATAGTTTAATTTCAACATTGACAATGTATATGAACATTTGATTGTGATTGTTGAATGTCTGCATTCAGATGGTTGTCATTTTCTGTTCACTGTTATTATTCTTGTTCCATTTATCTTTTTTCCCTTATTACTATTATTATTATTATTATTATTATTACTCCCCCTTTTTGATTATTTTTCTTCTTCTCTTTTGTAAAAAAAAAAAACACACACAAAAAAACAAGATAATGATATGTAACTATTTGTACTGAAATAGTTTTTGTTTTTTCGCAATAAAAAAATTGAACAAAAATTCCTAGCAAAATATTATGTGCTGTCATCATGGCAAAGATAAATAGAAATCAGTTTTTAAAAATGACTTATTAAAATTATTATGTTTAGAAATGTGTTGTAAAAATCTTAATTAGTTCAAGCTTTTATATATCATGCCACTGTTTGTAAGTGTGATATGACTTTAGATATGCATGCTGAAAGTGAGACAAAAATACTAATAGAAAATATAATTTTTGCACTGTATGCCTCATATTCCTCCTACAGTACAATTTAATGTAATTATGGCTGCATAATAAAGTCAAAATACAAAATTTAAGGTATGTCTGTGGGATCAATACTGCAGGCTGAGCTGCATTCGTATTGCGTTTGGGTGGTTGCAGAACTGTGCAGTACATAGAGATGTGCCACATTGTATTAAATCAAATGCAGCCTCAAACAAACATACCTTCTTGAACAAACTGAAATCCCCTGGAATACATATGTTTTGTTAGATGCACAGAGAATCAAAAGGAAAGGGGGAGATACAGGCGTCTCGGCTGTGCAGTCTGGTGTCAAAGGCCTGCCAGCAGAAGGAATTCATTGTGGGAACAAGCCGAAAACACCTCCATCCACATTTTCCAGAGGCATTCGTGCTTTAATTGAGCTGTGCCTGTAAACTTCTTCAGTCGCAGTATTGATTTATAGCCGACAGCTACAGTGACCCCCACTGCAATTTAGCAGGAATCTAGCATACAGGAAATCTGTGCAGCACACTAATTAATTAAACATCACTATAAAACTATTTCAAAGAAAGTATACCTTACATTTGCTTTCATGCTGCTACGATGTTCTGGAGTCACTGAACGACTTGAACACCAGCTTATTGATTTCCCATTATCTTCAACGGGAATGAAAAATCCATGGCTTTCTCTTTAAATAACCATCAGATGTGCTCTAGCAAATGTGCAAGGCGTGCGGTGGGAATTACAGTCAATATAACATGCGATAACATTATCAAATGAGGTTTGTTTGAAACCAAAACAAGATTTGGACTTCCGTTTATATGCTCTTGGAGGAGATTTTTCGTTTAGGTAGTAATCAGATGCTATTTGTATGTTATCTGTGAGTGTTTTATGCTATGTTAAATGAAAGATTTAAAAATGCACATTCAGGTTAATGTACAGTTAAAGTCAGAAATATTAGCCCCCCTGGATTATTAGCCCCCCTGTTTATTTTTTCCCCCAATTTCTATTTAATGTAGAGAAGTTTTTTCAACACATTTCAAAACATAATAGTTTAATAACTCACTTGTAATAACAGATTTATTTTATCTTTGCCATGATGATAGTAAATAATATTTTACTAGATATTTTTCAAGACATTTCTATACAGCTTAAAGTGACATTTAAAGGCTTAACTAGGTTAATTAGGCTAACTAGGCAGGTTAGGGTAATTAGGCAAGTTATTGTATAATGATGGTTTGTTCTGTAGATTTTCAAGATTAACATATTGATACAATTTTGAATTATTAAAATATAAAATTGAATTGTGGTTAATAATACTCTTTGTTTGTGTGGAACTGATATATATATATGCATCTTTTAAGCCAAGAAGTTTATGTTAAAATTCAAAATTCCAATTCAAAATCCATAAATAAATTCATATAAATTGTTACATATACAGTTGAAGTCAGAATTATCAGCCCCTCTTTGAATTTGTTTTTCTTTTTGATATTTTTTCCAAATTATGTTTAACAGAGAAAGGACATTTTTCATAGTATATCTGATTTTTTCTTCTGGAGAAAGTCTTGTTATTTTATTTCAGCTAGAAAAAAAGCAGTTTAAATTTTTTTAAAAGCCATTTTAACAACTAAATATTAGCCCCTTTGAGCTATATATTTTTTCAATAGTTAGGTATGATGTATGAGACTGAAAGAAGTCAATTGATGAACATTCACTGAGTTACTTTATTACCATAAAATTATACTTGTTTTATTTATGACTGACAGATTTGATCATAAAATTTTTTGTTCTTTGCATGTAGGTTAAAACTGTAATCCAATTTAATGGAAATTTTTACATGCAATTATTTGATTAGGAAAATGACTTTACACATTAATTATTTATTAATTTAGTTATTATTTATTTAGTTATTTTAAATCAAATCTCTCCTAATTTACCTGATTTTTTAAAACAATTTACCTAGCAATTGTTCTTAGTAAGTAAAAACGGGATGTTACTGTCACTGTGCTGTACATTTCTAAACCTTTGATTAACCTAAAAATATTTATGTTGTTGTTGTTATACTTTTGTTTGTTACATGTAGAACACGCAATGACATATTTAACCCTCTCACACGATGAAAGGTTGAGTTCACTCTTGCCAAATGGACAAAGAAACTCATTTAAAAATGTGTAAGTTACAAGAGTGCGAGTCTGGCGGTGAGCCTGCAGTACACACATGAACCTTCCATTAATATAAAACCTGATTTTGCACATTTTCAAATTCTGCTCATGTGACTTACATTTTTCCAGAATGAACTTTAAAGTCTCTTCTTCGCTTCAATTCACATGGTTTTAGTCTCATCCTGATTACATCTAGCTGTACATTCTAACATTCTTCAGCTGTACATGTTTGGCACCACAATGCGGGATTTAGTAGTTTCATAACCTGAGGTAAAAATCTGAGCTAATTCCTTTTTTAAATTACAAGTGGAAAATCTTCTTTTACCTGAGGTTAAACCCAAGGTTTAAATGATGAAAGCCAGAGGTTAAGCACAGTAAAAAAGCCCACAAATGTGTCAGCTATCTAAGGTTTTGGAGGGCTTTAATGTCACCTAGGCCAAGCTCCTAGCAAACAGCAAGGCATATTTATTCTTCATATTTGTGTGCATGCCATAAACCAAAATGGACTTGTGATCTTTAAATAAAAACATTCTATACTTAAAGAACACATTCTATTTCTGTTTGACCAATCCGGATTCCATGGTTTTCATTGTAATTCCACGTGATTGTATCTTTTAAATCACAGTTTGATTTGAAACAAAACACCCCCCCCATCCAATCACCAGTGTGGCCAACTCAACATTCCCTGGCAGATTCCTACACGTCTGCATTTCCATATAGATGGAGCACCATATTAAACCGCATTGCATTGTACGTTTATCCTATCTCCGTTTGTTGGGAGATATTCTTTTTTTTAATATGCTTCATCTTCCCCACCCTTCCCAGGAACATCCACGATGGTCTTTTTATTATGTGTGTGATTGGTTTCATTCTTCCAAGTGAATGTGCTATGCTGTAACATGGGCGTAATGGTTATAGGGCACAAGAACTCAAGGTTGCGGCGTGAAATAGCTGCATTGACCCTGAGAGCGCATAGTGTGCTGTCAAGGCTGTGGTGGACGGAGGATTCCTTAAGCCCCGCTGGCAGGGAAATGAGAATTAAAATGCAAGGGAAACAGTCCGAGATTCTTTCTCGAGAGAGAGAGGGAGATGTGGAAGAGGAGGGGAAAAGCCAGCTCCACTCTTGTACACATATACGGGTCTAGATTTGCATGACACAGCCCTGGGGAACGTTTTATTGCTCAGAGGTTGCAGCGGATATCGGTTATGTTTTATTTATGTGTCAACTTCGCCTTCGAGGTTTCTACCAAAATTCCTTAGGAGAAATCAAAGTGCGATCGAGACAATCATTGACATGCTGTAGGTGAGATAGAAAATTAATGTGGATTGGTCCAGTTAGGAGTCGAGGAGATCATGTTTAGAAAAGAAATGGTAGACTTTGATATTGTGGCAAACATTGAGGCAGTGTTGTTGTTCTTCTAAAATGTATGCCTGCACAGTACAAGTTTAATAATTAGAGTACACTGTACAAGCAAGTAACCTACAAATGTCAGCATTTCTGATAAAATCTTACTCTTAAAAAGAGCATGACAATGATTTGAGGTAACTTAAAAGGGATGGATTAACCCGAAAATGAAAACAGATTTAATTTACTGATTCTATAGGCTGTGATATATTTTACTTTTTCTCCAGTAGAACAATAAAGATTGTTTTTAGCTGAAAATTGGGTCCTTGGTGATTCATAAAATACAAGTCTGCAGCTACTGAAATAAATAAAAACATACAGGTGAAACCAAAATCATTTCCGATGGGTCTTGACGATATATTGAGATCTTACCCAGTATTGCAGACCTAACAGCAAGGGTTTATCATCAATTCTCAATGACACTCAGTTAATCATTGTCTTATTAATATCCCTGCCTCTTTCCTTCAATCTGTTCTATCTTTATAAACAAGTTTGAGGGTGCAAACCTGATGAAAATTCAACATTTAAATTTTTTAATTCAAAAAAATTAAATTTTCCTAATTTAGTGAAAGTCTGCTTGCTATCAGGGTAGCCGCCATACACACACAAAACACATCTTGACATCTAAAGCCACAACAGAATTGTTTTAAAACGTAGGAATGTTTTTAAAAAGGCACCTCCTCTTCCTTGTTATCATTGGAAAAATATTTGTCATGCCAACTTGCTGAAGCCTTCAAAGCTTGCCCCGCCTCTGAGTTTTTTCCTGATTGGCCCACTGCTTTGAAACTGGCAATTATGAGCAGCGCCGAGTGTAAAAGTTGACATTCTTTTAACATGACATGGCATCTTAAAAATGCGGCACTCATGTGAGAGGCATTTCAAAAGATGTGATATGCAAGCGCAATGTCTATAAATTGCATGTTTGCATAGAAAAACAATGGAAAAGTAGTTAATTGGAATGGAAAAATTAATTCTGTGTGAATGGTTTCTGTAATGGAGATAAAGGATTGGTCTTTGGAGTAGATTAGTAGGTAAATTAACTGCAAATGTACATTTTAAGGTGAACTATCCCTTTAATACGAAATCAAAATGCAGATGCCCACCACTCAAGCACATATTCAACTCTCTTTCCACTTTATACATCTTTACTGACAGTATTTTAAACCAAAGCCATGAGGGTAGATGGATGGTAGCGAGAGCATGCTTCAGTGCATGATATAGTATTGACAGGTCAGCCACCGCAGTCCTGTCGGATCCCTCTTCACCCTGGGGAACTCCGCTGTCTGTTTTTGGCCCCTTCCCCCTTCTCCGACAATCCCAACCCCCTTCATGCGCTCTGGGGGTAGAGGAGCGGCACGCCGTGCTGTGGTACTTTATGATGAACCCGCACTCCCACCAGCGATGAGCATGACAATGACATACAGAGAAGCGTCTCCATAATTGATAGAAGACCAGATTAAAGTGCAACCAGAAAATTAGCTCAGACACTACATTTTATCTGACCAATCGCGTAATAATTGAAAAATAATGGAAGTTGAGGCTCGCAGCGTTGGGAGAAAATTACATGGATGCATTCTGACTGCATGCGAAAGGCTTTGCAGCTTTAAGGGGGTGAATTGGAAATGACTTATTGATGTAATCGCATTTCTTTCTTAAGGCTTGTTGTGTGGATAATGGTTTAATAAAGCAATGGTTTGGAATGCTCTCGTCTTCAGACTGTATTCTCCTGTCATATTGCACACAGTTTTGATATCAGCTCATTAGGATACCAGGACTTAATGAGCTCCCACTGAGCTGAGATAGAATGCCTGTAGGCCCCTCTTAACATTTTCTAATACCCTTCCAGCCCTCGTCCAATCCTCTTCCATGACCCTTTATAGTGGGATAAATGCGACGCTCGGTTGGGCAATGGAGGCTACACTTATAGTCTGGCACACACCGCTCTCTCTCTCTCTCTCTCTTTCAATCCCTTTCTTTCTTTAGTGCTTTGGTGCCTGGCACTCAATAAGTGGATCCCCTATTTTGGGTGTTCTGTGAATAAGTTTCCATACATGGAAATGCTCAGCAACAATCACAGTTAAGGATCTCTATGAGAGCTTTCCATCCAGTCAACTGTCTTTTGCTGCCAGCCGGAGTGCTCTTGAAATGGCTGAGGTCATTGTCATTACCATGAGCTGTGTCCGAATTCCTCTGCATTTAAGGTGTGCTCACACTTGTAGTTCAGTTTCTTGATTATTTTAATCTGGATCAAAAAATACATATTTTATCATTAGTTTTGGTTCGATGAGAGTTTACAGTGTCACCTTTAAGTGGGTTTAATTCACCTGAAATTATTATTTTCTCACCATTCACTCACTCTCAAGTGGTTTTTAAACTTTTATGAATTTCTTTCTTCAGTTGAACACAAAGAAGTTGAAGACGTTGGGAAAAGAACACCCACTGACATCCATAGTAGGACCAATAAAAATATTATGAAAGTCAATGGCTGTTTTTTCCAGCATTTTTCAGTATATATTCCTCTGT
>NC_141023.1:18042500-18077500 GCF_052040795.2 Danio rerio
GTTGTTACTTCATGTTGTGGTGGAAAAAACAGATGTATTTACATTTTAAACATTCAATTCAAACTGTTTTAAGAAATTAAATTGAAACTAAGACAATAACAAAAGCGTTAATGAACATACTTATACTGTCACCATGTTATTTTTCATGTTATATCATCAGAAAAAGTGTATGTTATATTTTTTTTTCTGCAAATATATTAAGGCAAGGCAAGTTTATTTATATAGCGCTTTTTATACACAGTGGCGATTCAAAGTGCTTTAAATAAACAGGAATAAAAGAGACAAGTATAAGAAAAACAAATAATATAAAAACAGATGAAAACAGCACAAAGACATTTTTCCATATTCCAAAACACAGATGTAGCATAATTTCTCATTTTACTCTGGGACTTCCCCACTCTGGTGATCACCCTCCAGTGAAGCATATTTTTAACAATAGTATTAATAACCACTTTGAAAACAGATTACTACTAATAATAAACAACTTCTGTTTAAATGAAAGAATATACAGTTATTGAGACTTCTTTAATCAAGATTTGAGGAAAACACATTTTATAATGTAGACTAGGGCTGCACAATATATCGTTTCAGCATCTATATAGCAATGTGCGCATTTGCAGTAGTCACATCGCAACATATGCAATGTGGAGTCTGAATTACAGTTGACCAGGAGTGACAGAATACATGTGATTTGTAGTCGCTGTTAAGTTTATCAATAAAATTGTGAAAATTATTTGCATGTGTTTTTGAGGCCTTTCAAGAGAGCATAAAACATTTTGACAAAATGTTATGATGTTTGCAAGTGTTACAAAGATTATTTGTATTTAATTGTTAATACGATTTATGTGTGGGAGGCATCGATATTGCATCGATATTGCAATTTGACCATTCGCAATAGTCGCATCGCAGGATTTGCAGTGTTATGTCTGGATTATAATTGGTCATTTGCAAGTGCTTTTAAGGCCTATGATAGTATAATTTTAAAATCATTCAGGCACAAGAAATTGTACTGTGAGTAACTTTAAAAAATAATTATTGTATGAAATTATTTGATTATTTAATTACTGTATCTGAATACTGTTAGACACAGAAAACGATATAAGACTGTTTGTTTCAATTGTAGCATTTTGTTTATTGTATTTTTCAATGCTTGTAGATTGATTTTAAGATTTTATGCAGATGCGCTTCCCTATAGAATCATCCCAATCAGTCTAAAATTGTAAATTCTTTCCAAATAGAGATATTTAAGTCATCTAGTGCAATTGTATTTATCATATCGCAACATAAATTGCAAAATATTGAAATGTTAGATTTTCCATTATTGTGCAGCCCTAATGTAGACATTTCCTATTTTTTTTATATTTTATAACAGTTTCAAGCGTTATGTTGGAGATGCACTGTTGTTGGGAACAATGTGAATGCATCATCACCAAGTTTTAGAAATAACTTAGATTTCATGCATTTATTCATTTATATACAGTTGAAGTCAGAATTATTAGCCCACCTGCTATTTTTTTCCCCAATTTTTGTTTAACGGAGAGAAGATTTTTTTCAACACATTTTGAAACATAATAGTTTTAATTACTTGTTTCTAATAACTGATTTATTTTATCTTTGCCATGATGACAGTAAATATTTTGATAAAAAAACATAAAAATATTAAAAATAGTTTACTAGATATTTATCAAGACACTTCTATACAGCTTAAAGTGACATTTAAAGGCTTAATTAGGTTAACTAGGCAGGTTAGGGTAATTAGGCAAGTTATTGAATAATGATGGTTTGTTCCGTAGACTATCAAAAAATATAGCTTAAAGGGGCTAATAATTATGACCTTAAATGTTTTTGAAAAAAATAAAAACTGCTTTTATTCTTGCCGAAATAAAACAAATAAGCCTATCCAGAAGAAAGAATATTATCAGACATGCAGTGAAAATTTCCTTGCTCTTCTAAACATCATTTGGGAAATATTAAAAAAGAAAGAAAATCAAAAGTGGTTTAATAATTCTGACTTCAGCTGTATATACTGTAAATATAAAAATACACATGAGTATCAGTGTGCTCACAAGTGGACACTCATGTCTGTGATCTAATCTGCTGTGTCATTGGTCTTGTGATGTTTACACACCCATCTAAACTGTTTTGAAGATAAAGGCAGAACGAGTGTCAAAGCATTCCAGAATCTCCTGGAAGAAATGAAGTCAAGACTGTTTTTACGAGATGTTTCTTAAGTTGCCGCACTGGAAGTTTGAGAGTGTCATGTTACCCATTGTGTTGTTGTTTAGCGATCTAACCTAGCAATCTAATTGGCTTGTAATCTGAATGTTTTGTAAAAAACACTATAAAAAAAATAAAAGATCTAAGTGAGGATTTGACAGCAATACAATAAAGGGAGCATTTTGGATTCCTCAAGAACATATGTGTGTAAAGTTTCCACCCTAAAGCACATTCACTTTATGGTGGAAATAAATCATAAAGTTCATTTTAATTTGCATTAAAGTTTCTTTTTGGAATCATAATTAAAAAAATATATTATTTTAAAGGCAAACATGATTAAAGTTTCTACCTCAGACTAATGAATGTACATTTAATCATTTTAATATTGCAGTGTCCTTATATTTTGTTTTAAAAATGTAGCATTGTTTATGCTGAAAACTGTGCATTTATATCTATTATATGTATCCTTTTCAGAGAAAGGCAGGAGCAAATGGTGGGATATCGAAAAAGAGGGCCTAAACCCAAACACCCACTGATCCAGGTATGTTTACCATTACACAGACAGGTGTTTATTTTTATTTTCCCGTCAGTGCATATGTTCACAATGTTTTTGCTAAAATATTGCTTATGACCCAGAAAATTACTGTGCGTGGACTGCATAAAAACTACCATTTTATTATGAATCAATAACTGTGTCAATGGCTCCTTGCTGTCTGCATGCATCTTAATGCATTATTTGCCTTCATGATAATGATGACAAACTTCTACTGGTTGATTTTTTCAATTAAATATTAATGAGAAAGGCGTCTTTAAGCTCAAAACAAATTCATATCCATTTGAAGACAACTATTAACCCTCTTGTGTTTTTTATGTGCTGTTTAATGGAGAGAGGATATTTTTCAGGACTTTTTTTAACATGATAGATTTAATAAGTCATTTTAATCACTAGTTACTTGATATGTGATTTTAAAAACCTAACTGGGCAGGTTAGTTTCATTCATTAGGCAAGGGATTTGGCAACAGTGGTTTGTTCTGTAGCCAATAAAATAACACTAATAATACCTTAAGGGGACTAATGACATTGACCTTTACATATTTACAACCTAACTCAAAGAAATAAGACTTTTTTTTCTAGAACAAAGATATAATAGGAAATACTGTTAAAAATGCCCTTGCTCTGTTAAACATCACTTTGCAAAATATCCTAATTTTGTCTTCAACTGTGGTAAGGCTACCTGTTTAAACCTCTGAACGATGGACTTTCAGTTCATTTACCAAGTCAATAAATATTCTCTCTCTTTTTTGTTCCAGCTTCCCGCATTTGCTCGTAGATCAAGCATCCTGGGTGGTCTTCAGGACACATCATTGGATGAGGAAAACCAGCCCAAGGTGGATTCCCTCCAGATGCACCGCTCACGGCCGCAGCACTACCAGCTGAACAGTAAAAAACACCACCAGTACCAACCCAGCTGCAAGGAGATCTCCGTTGAGCAGCATATGAGCGGGAAAAAGAAACACTTCTACCAGCTGAACAGCAAGAAACATCATCACTACCAGCCGGACCCCAAGATGTACGACACGCCACTCACGGGGCCCAAAGAGGTCAAGGGTCAAGACCCTTCCAACAAAGGCTGGAACCTCCCTCCAGCCCTACAACAGAAGTGGATTCGCAACAAAGACACCGGCTGCCTGAGTAAAGTGAAAGATCTGTCTATCGAGCTCAAGGGTTTGCCGGATAATGCTAACAAAGCAGAGCGGACACTCAAGACGAGTGCCAAAGAGTTTGCACTTCCTAATGGCATCAGCAGCAAGATGAAAATAATCAAGAACAAAAACAAAAACGGCCGAATTGTCATTGTAATGAGCAAATACATGGACAAAGGTGTGCATTCATCCAAAGTAAAGAACAGGGATGTTTCTCAAGTGGAAACGGTACACAATGAGGAACCTCCAGTGAATGGTACGGACAATCGGTCTGATGGTGAAACACCAGATCAAGGAGAAGGCCGTGAGAATGGTTCTATTGAGAAACCCAGTGAATATGTTGATGAAAAGTCTCTCAGAAAGGATATGCCTGGACAAAAAGCCACAGAAATATGCGACCGACCAAACTCTTCGCCAGGGAAGGTAGACGCCAAATCAAATCACCTTAAGAGGCATCTTTCAGAGCCCAGCGAGGACGTGAGAAACTGTAAGCAGTTCCTGAGCTTCAGGAGCATTAGTGCGCCAAACTCTTCCCCTCAGAGAGAACCTATAAACCTGCATTACAAAAGCAGCCATGTGGATAATTACGACTTTAGCGACTCTATTCCCGAAGAGCCTATTGATTTGAGCGCCAAAACTCTAAAACGGTTCACTGCATTGGACAAGGTTTCAGGAAGCTCAGCACAAATGGACAAAACAGACAGCCAATGTAAAGCCTTCGTGGGAAACGTTATCATCACTGATATCACCACGAACTGCTTGACCGTTACCTTTAAAGAATACGTTCAAGAATGAAATCAAATTTCATTTGAACCAGCTCAAAGCTGATCAAAGCTTATGCACTGATCATAGCCATTCCCGAAGATCTGTGTACACATTTATTTAGGCAAATGAACCATTTATATATTAACAGTTCAGATGCAAAAGTCTCTTAATCCCCTCTGAAATTCTCTTCTAAAATTAACATTTTTCTCAGCTTTCTATGTTTATGTTCAGTTTTTTCCACTTAAAATTACCTTTTCATCACCATTAATGTGACATAACAGGTCATAAACACAGGATCCTGAAAGAAATGCTCATTTTAAAAGAAGATTTCAGACGGCACTTAAAGGCTTTAGCATCTAAACTCTTCATTTATCTATATATACATACAGACAAGCCTCAAAATTATTCATGCCCCTGGCAAATTCTGAATTTATTCAACCAGCAAGTTTTGTTTTTTTTGGACTGTAAATGACAGGCTTCTC
The DNA here is from genome assembly GCF_052040795.2 of Danio rerio. Taxonomy (NCBI): domain Eukaryota; kingdom Metazoa; phylum Chordata; class Actinopteri; order Cypriniformes; family Danionidae; genus Danio; species Danio rerio. The sequence continues at coordinate 18,047,669 of NC_141023.1, forward strand.
ACATAACATAATAAGATGACGTATAAGAGACATCATTGTAGAAAAAAAATATTTGAGTAAAAATATTTCAGGGTTATTAATACTTTTGGGCTGGACTGTATATATATATATATATATATATATATATTTATATTTGACAACATTAAATTTATGTTTGTGACAACATTTTCAACTAATAACAAAAAAACTACTTTTCATATGTGATACTTTTCAAAAAAGGCAAAGGAAATAAACCTTCGGTTTCAGTACGCTGTTGTCATGTAAATGTCCCATTAGATGTCATGTTTTGCATTTTGCTGCTGTTGAAATGGAATAGAAAACCCTGTAATATAGTTCCTAAAGCTTCGGATTGGTTCCAATTTTAATGCTACCTAAAAAAAATCATCCTATTGGAGAAAGCACACTGGTGGAATGAAGAATTCATTGAGGACTGACGCGCGCACTTACACCTTTCTTCATCTTGGACCACGTTTTGAATTTTTTATCCAATTGAAGAATTGTCAAGATGTACATATATGAGATCTATAACTGTTGAGTTGCTTGGTTGGAAAGGTGTCTTCATAATGTGAATGAATGTACCTTTAAAAAGTATTTTTGCATATTAGAGTAAGAGATTTGGTTTTTGCGGAAATATTTTACTTGATTAGATTTCCAGATGCTGTTGGCCTGTGAGATCTGCCTGTGCAATGCTAGATAAACAACTGGATTGTTTGACGTCCCCTATCTGTAAGAAGTTAAGGTTGCACTTTATCATCTCCTGGATCTCTTTTGTTAATTAATTCAGGTTCTTTTTATAGAAATAAATCATAACCGCTGTTTATTCTCATCACAACATGCAAGCCGTTATATGTGACTATAAGTAAATGTAAGATCGATGCTTACATTGGACAGCTTATCAATTTTTGTATGTAACTGGAATCAGTTTACAGTCAATCTGATGTACTGCAGAATATGTACAGGATGTAATGTACACATAATGCCATGAAGGTTATGGCCGTTTATATGCATAATGTCATGTTTTATGCATACTTTGAATTGCCGGTTTGAATATGCTTCTCAATATTACTCTCTGTTCAATAATAAAACAAAAACCTGTTTTACAATCATTCTATGTAACTTGATTGAATTTTTTGCATCAAGAGACTTGAATATAAATGATGTTTTGTTTTATTGTAATCCTTACTTTCTCCCTCTTAGCTATTACTTGAGCATTTTTGTTTTTAAAACATGTCTGATAGATGTCTAATAGACGTCTAAACATAGTCATCTTGGCTAAAACAAGGCTAATATAATATAAGAAAAGGCCAAAACTGGACTAGTCATCAAATAAACCGAAATGAATGACTATGTCTGTCTAATCTGTCTGTTTGAGGACTATAATCTAGTTTTGGCCTATTCTTAGACGTCTATTTGATTTCCACTGACAGCCCAAATTTTGCCTTGTTTTAGCCAAGCTGTCTGCGTTTAGATGTCTATTACACGTCTATTAAACACAAAATTGTTTGCTGGGAAACCTCGTTATAGGCTAATGCACCTTTGAATTGCAAAATGCTATGTATTATAGGCCTGAGATTGTGTTGGAACTATTGTTTGAAAAAACGTGATTTATAGCGGAAATAGTTTTTAGTCGTAACTAAATGTTGTAGTTATTTAGAATTAACTACCGCCAAGGAATGTAAAATCTCGCACATTCACAGAAAATAGCACTGTTTCGGGTTACAAAATTAAATTGACCAATCTGCTGATTTAATTTTTGTCCGTTTAGTTTTATTTAGTTAAGTTAGTAAGATTTCAGGAGTTTTTAGTAGTGAAATTTTGCAATGCATGCCTTCTATGTGCAGTGCCATATTCACAACGCACGTCCTTGTTTCGTTGTTATTGAACAGAAAACAGCGACGAATCTTCCTGCTGCCCTAATACCCTGCAGTAGCCTAAATAATAGCCAAATGGAAAATTATTTATATTTTACAGACAGCAATTAATGTTGGCCTTTTTAGGTCATTCTTGTGGGTGAGTCAGCTGAATTCAGAAGATAAAGGAATAGCTCACCAAAAGCAAAAATTATACCATAATGTATGGCCTATGTTCATCCTCTACTTGTTTCAAATCTGTTTTAGTTTCTCTCAGTTAAAAATTTTATTTTTAAAATTTAATAAATAATAAATAAATTTATTTTGAAGAAAGTTGAAAACATGTAACACTTGCATAGACTGGATGTCAATGCTGATATTAAGCTTTTTTTCATAATATCTTCTGTTGAGTTCAACAGTATAAATAAATGAAGCCGCTTGAGGGAGCAAAGTCAGAATAGTGAGCTAATTTTCAGTTTAGGGTGAATATCTCTTTAAATGAACTCACTTTCTTAAATTTGCTGGAATACGGTGGCTGCCGCTTATTCATGTGAAGATAATAACGTCCTTGTAAGAGATGTCATCATCGTGACTTGCCTTAATATTCTGTTTCAACAAGATGTCGCCTGTAAGTTCTGTTTTACAAATTGCACAGTTATATTATATTATATTATATTATATCATATTATATTATATTATTTTATTTTATTTTATATCATATTATATTATATTATTTTATATCGTATTATATATGCCTATATTAAACTATTATATTATATTAGCTATATTAGGCTATATTATTATATTAAATTATAGGCATATTATATTGATTACATTATAGTAAACTATTTTATAGGCCTATACATTATTATATTATACTATAGTATATTTTTGTTTAAATAAAGTCTACTCGACGCATTTTAAATATTTTATAAACATTTAAATATTTAGGCTATATTAGCCTACTTAGTACATTTCAAAGAACCTCGTTTAAATATAAATATTTTTTGAAATGCCGAGTCGCATTTCTATACATTAATATAGGCTACTAATATTTTGTACTAATATATACTAATATAGGACTAATATATTTAATTTGTAAGATGTATCGATTTTAAAAAATAATCAGCGGCTATTCATGCATTTCAAATTCACTGCAAGCGATTAACGCAGATTTATTTGTGGTTAATTGCATGTGATTAGATCTAGGAGAAATTGTAACAATAACAAGGACAGAAATCAGGTGTTAACTTTGCCTAATTTATCAATTAACTAAATAAAAACAAGTTTATTCAAATAGGCTACTTTCGATAATTTGGCCTGCACTGGAGATGTCTTGTTGCTTCATAATGTAACCTTTTTTCACCCGACACAAATTTAAGCTTGCATTTATTTATAAAACAAACATTTGTGCTTGTTATTTATTTTCGTAATGACAGTAGCCTAATTATATTGAATCTACAACAATAATAATAATATAACAATAATAATAATTAAAATAATAATAATAATAATAATTATTATTATTATTATTATTATTATTATTATTATTATAACCTATAAATGTTTTCCCCGATAGCATTTAATTAATCGAATCGAAACAAATAATAGGCGAAACGAAAACATGAATGGCATTAAATTTAGATTATTATCAGTTGCAATAAATAAATCGTGAAAAAAAATCTGATTGAAATAAAAGCAGGTTTTTAAAAGATTAAATCATATTCATCAAATTTTACATAATTTATGAAAATAGTATTGAGAAAAGTAAAAAAAAATATTTTTGAGTAAAATATAGCCTAGGCTAATGTACCAAATAGCCTTTAGATTTAATATAATATTTTACACTTAAAAGAAACACGAAATAGGCTTAACCTAAAACGGAAAACGACTCAAGAGAATTGTTTGTCGGAAACAGTGAAATTTGTCATTTTATAGTAGCTATTTAAAGGCAATGATTTTATTATAAAGAAAGAAAGAAAGATAGAAAGAAAGAAAGAAAGAAAGAAAGACAGAAAGAAAGAAAGAAATGATTAAAACGTATTGCGTGTCATTATTTAAATTAGGCTAAAGGCACGCACGATGATTTTCAAATAATCGATAAAATCTCTAAATCTTTTAAGAAGTCGTTTATGGTATTTACAATATTGCACATTAGCCTATCTAACCCGAATAGCCGAACAAAGGACCAAGCATTATTGAGTTCATAAGTGGATTTATAGGCTTTGTATTCTATGTATTTATACATATTGTATTATATTTTTATTTGTAGCCTATGCCTATAGTAAATATCCATTTAAGGGATTGCGAGACATGGCGGGGAAAATGGAGGCGCAGAATCCGAGATGGCGCGTTTCATTCACATGTGGGCGTTTAACCAGAACAAGCGTGAATTTTAGATCTATATATAAATAAAAAACATAAACAAAACAAAATTCATTATGACATCGACCCGCAACACCTGTTATTTAGGTTATTGGCAGAATTAAACAGAATAAACAAGCCGCATTTGGACGTTTCGCCTTGTGTTGAGATACACATGCGACATGGGGACTTAGGAAACGTCCCGAATGCGGTCTCTGCACATTAGTTTACGAAATAAACACGGCATGTTTGCCTTCAAAACATTCGTAAATGTCATTTTGCGAGCTCGTCTCGTCCTCTAGTCTCCGCCTCTGAGAGCGGGAGCGCCAGTCACACAGTACCGCCGTCCCGCAGTGCCATGGTAACAGTTTAGAACGTGATGACGTCTCTTCGGATCGAGTATTATGGGCTATCGAGGATTATTCAGGCAGAGGCTGAGAGGGGAAAAAATAGCTGCGAGGTTGAAGTAAACATGGAGCTCTCTGCCGTCGGGGAGCGGGTCTTCGCCGCTGAATCCATCATTAAACGGCGCATAAGGAGAGTAAGTGCTCGTCGGGGCTTCAGCTCTGCAGTAGAGCCGCCTGGATGTTTGTTTATGCTTGCCGAAATGACATTTTCCACGCGATATGTTAGCTTAGCAGCGTTAGCTTGCTAATTTGAGTCTCTCTGTGCTTTCGCTTTCAGGGGCGGATGGAGTATCTGGTCAAATGGAAAGGCTGGTCTCAAAAGTGAGTGGTAATGACACGATAGCGGCTGTTGTTGTAACGGAAGGAGCGGGTTAAGGCTGCCCGGACTCGCTCAGTGTTAGCACGGCTGGAGCACAGACTGTGTAACGGGGCTCTCGTGAATGTTGGCTGGCAAGGCCAGTGATTGGAGACAGTCATACAGCGTTTAAAAATGATTAATTGACATCATTTAGACTTGTATGGGAAACACTGTATATGCTTTTAATGAAAGTGTCTGTACATATGATTTATGCTTGGGTTTGATTTTGTTTGCATTTTTAAAAATGCAATTGATGCACGCAAGTTATTGGTAAAAGAAAAAAAAAATGATACTAGAAACCTATATGTAATCAGTTTTGAACGTTATGATTTTGGAATAATTTAACATGCAATTATCGGTGCAGATACAGCACCTGGGAGCCAGAGGAGAATATTCTGGATGAGCGTCTTTTCGCTGCTTTTGAAGAAAGGTAAACATTACTTCGTTGTTTATATAATTACAGTAGCCTACATAAAGAAATTGATTTGTGTGCTTTAAAGTAGCATTTCTGTGTATAATAATTTTTTTACATATTGCAGGGAGCGTGAGAGGGAGATGTATGGGCCAAAAAAGAGAGGACCTAAACCAGAAACGTTTCTAATGAAGGTGACGTTTTTTTTATTATCTCTGAACATTTTTTAAATATTTTTATTATTATAAAATACATCACACTTTAATGCATTTAAATTATCATTGAATTTGTGAAATATCTTGAGTTTTAAAAATATGCATTTAATTTTTTGCAGGCAAAAGCTAAAGCAAAAAGCAAAACCTATGAGTTTGGACGAGAGATGTCCAGAGATATACGTGTGTCTTTTCCAGTAGCAGAACCTGTTGTGACACCCAGAGCACGTGAGGGACTGCGGACAGTTGTGCCAACAATCTTTCCACCTAGCACCATTAACAGAGGTGAAAGTGTTCGTGTGCGTCCACCAGACTCTGAAAGAGACACCCTGACACATGGCACTTCAATCCAGTGCCCACTTGATTTTGCCAACTCACCAAAAAAGCGAGGACCAAAGCCAAAAATGCATCCAGCTGGAGGGTCATCCTCTGAAGGCATTAAAAGAAAGGCAGATGAATCGTTATCTTACCGCCCTTCCAAAACCGAGAGATCAGGAGAGACCTCTAACTGTGATATCATGCATTTTACCCAGAAATACAAAGCAGAAACCACCCATGATGGGAAGCAAATGGGAAGCAGATCCAGTGATGTGAAATTTTCACATGGTGGAAGCTTCTTAAAAGCTGGGCTAGGCATTTTGGGACATCGACAAAAGGTTGGCTCTGGTGGTGCCATAAACCAACAAGCCAAGATGAAGCATCCTCCCAAAAACAATCTATTTCGATCCACTGATCAAACCAGAGAGCAGCTCTCTCTGAGCTTTGTAGATGATACAGACCAGTCCTGGCTGCCTTGTTTGAAGAATATGGAGAAAATTGTTGTTACTGATGTAACAAGTAACTCATTGACTGTAACCATAAAAGAGAGTTCAACAGACAAAGGGTTCTTTAAAGAAAACAGATGATGAGATAGTTTATGTATGTATGATGATATATTGTAATCAAAGTAGAAAAAAAAACTTACATTTCTATATCATTTCTAGTCTATAAAGTCTTTCAATCGTGTATATAATGCAAAAATATATATAGTATATGTTTAGCCTACATTTCCATTCACGTTTTCTATGAAAATGAAGTTTATTTTTCTATTTCCCCAGATTTTTATGTAACTTTACCCCTTTTGGTTGCCTTGGTCAGCTTTATTATGAATGTAGGGCATAGAAGCTGTTAACATATACTAACGTTTCAACGTAATGCACCTTTTAAAGGGACATATTGTTTAGTCCCTTTTTATGAACTTATTTTTTCCGGATAGATTTTGTACATACTTGAAGGTCCAAACGGTAGTCTCTATTAAAGCACACCCTTTAAAAGGCATGAAGGGAAATAAGCTACATGCATTCATAAACTTGTTTTAGGCCTAAAAATTTCCGCTTCAGAATCATTTTTCGTTTTTCTGCTCAATATATGACTTACGATATCTTTTCCCCTCTTTAAAAACTACACAGGTATTTGATTGGTACGAATTGATTTCAAGTCGCTCAAGTAGCAACTCGTAGACAACAATTAAATCGTATTAATATAATTAAAACGACATTATATTAACCCGGAATTAACGGTTCGGCTTTTGCAGAGGGGAAGAAAACAAAGAAAATGTTCAAATGTAATTGGTTATTTAGTGCATTATTGATTTCATCCAATTCTTCGCTAATTTTACGTTTTTTTCCGTATATTCAGTTTCTATCCAGTCTTATGTTAGCCTAATCGAATTAATAAACCATACGTCGATGTTTTTATTACAGACCCAGTTACTGTAAACGATTAAACATAAAAAAATAAACCTATATATCATATATAGCTTAATCTCAAAAGCATGCCGACCTTCTTGGGTGAAGTAGATCATTAAGATCTGATGTCTTTCAAAAATTGGGGTGAACAATCTGCGAATGATCCAACCATTCGTCCAAAGATATTCACTCGGTTTCAGGCTTATTTTTAATTACCTACCGTGTACTGTAAATCTATAAAATTAATTACTATTATTATTATTATAGCTGCAAAATTTATTCGTATTTTTATGATTTAACAATTATAAAAAAGCCACCGCAATCCCACACTGTCGGAAACAGAAACCACTGTAAGGGGATAAACGTAAGTTTTCATTTTTAATAATCTATAGGGGAAGAAATTATTTCTGGAATAAATCATGGCTGTTGACTAAACAATATGAACATTATTTTAATAACACATAGAAACACAAAACGTTTTCCTAATCACGGTGGTTTCAAATTAAAATTGATATCAAAATTACATTTCTGTAGATTTATTAACAAAAGCGCTTGTTGAAGAAGTTCAGTCCACAAGATGTCGCCATGAACTTGATATAGCAAATCCGTGTATACTTTTAAAAACCCGTTAATACCATCTACGGCTTATGTACTGTGATCTTTGCTTTAAAGTTAAAATGTAAATGTTTAAAACGCATTTAGGCCTATAAATAGCAGTCACAGATGTTCAATGTGTCAAATGTTTTTGTGTTTGTATACTGTATGTTTTCATTGGTTTATTGATTTTGGACTGTCTTGTGTTTTATGATTCAGATGTAAAAAAAACAGTCAATATAACACTGAAATAAATGTGAGAACAATTATAGCTGTTTGAGTTTTAATTGTAGTTTAATTGGTAATTGTTTTGGTTTTAAAGCAAAACGGCGCTAACTTGATTTATTTTAGTTTGCTCTTTAGGGTAAGTACGTTTAGGCAATTTAAGCACATCGGAAATTTCTAATAATAATTAAAATGACTACTGTATTCTGACAAGGGTTTAACAATTTTCTAAGGTTCATTTTTGGTTTTTCTTGAAATGTTGTTTGCACTTTGCTAACATGTTTAATAGTTAAATGTGCTATTTAATGCATGTATGCGCGCGACCGCAAGAGTTCAATAGTGTGCCCGCTCGTTTTCTTGCATCAAATAAGTTGTTTTAAATATCTATCTATCTATCTATCTATCTATCTATCTATCTATCTATCTATCTATCTATCTATCTATCTATCTATCTATCTATCTATCTATCTATCTATCTATCGCAAGAGCTCAATGAAGTGCGCGCGCTTACATTTAATCAGTGGTTTTAAATATGAAATTCTATCTTTATAGAATTGTCTTTTAATGTGCACAAACTAGTTATGCATTTAATTTGTGTAGGGCTTAAAGTGTTAACAATAGACCACCTTTTTCACTTGGCTGATGACTAACCCCTGTAACAGAAATGACAGGTCATCACCCTTGACATGGGGCATTTAAAGGTTCCCAAAACCAGTTCATGTGTAACCAGTGTTAAATCCATAGTTGTTAAGAGGCTAAAAACACACATCAGCACTTTGAGTAAGTTAAGTTTTGTTCTGTAAAATGTGATCCTCTGGAAGGCATATTCTTAAATGTTAAAACAACTTATATGTAAAGAAAATGTCGAAATCTGGGTAAAATCATTTTCATAATTATATTTTAATTGTATATAAAAATAAAATATCTTAATTTATTAAAAACTTGTTGAATAAAGAAAAGTACAGATTAACGTTAAAAAAATTATAAAATGACAATGATTTATTTTGGCCCTGCAGTATTTTATTAGGTCATCAAAGTTATTATTGTTCTAAATATGCCTCACTATATGATATATAATTGTTGCACTGAATGATTTAGTTTGTGTTTTCTATACAGTATATTATATATTTATTTATTTATTTATTTGAAGCAAACAAAGGGCTAAGTAAAAATTAAGTAATACAATAAAATAAAAATACAAGTGATAAAATATGTAAAAATCCTTTATATTCAAAATTTTATTTGTTTATTGGTTTATTTAGACATGACAAAAATTCACAAATCATTATACAGTTTACAAATAACATCAATTGTGCACCAAGTAGATACAGATAATTAAAAAAAATAACTCCATCTGACAGGTGAGCCCATACTTTTACTTCATCACTACACGGGTATCGTTGTCACCTAGGAAAAGCCTGGAAGGAAAGAAAGGTTGGTGTTTAGTGAAAAATAAAATAAAAAAGCTTAATAAAAACAGTTTAATACACTATCCAAATAAACTTTTGGACAATCACTGAAATAAAAAATGGTGCAGAAACATTTTCCTCTCAGAAGCTGCAAAGAGCAAAAATACACATTGCAACGTATACTAATTTCATTTTCTTCTAAAATACTCCAATAATATTTGGGATAATTTCAACTTCACCATTATTTCTATTATTATAATTTATCCTTAGATTATAAAAATGTTCTTCACACTTAAAACATTCTTATTTCAAAGAGATATTTCACCAATTGAAACAATTAATTTACTGATTATTAAATACTTAATTTACAATGAATTTACTAATTTAACTCAGATGGTTCCAAAACTTTGAGTTTCTTTCTTCTGTTGAAGACAAAAGAAACCAGAATCCACTGGCATCCATAAAGGACAAAAATACAATGGAAACCAATGGCAAATAGTTTCAAATATATATCTTATTTTCTGTTCAAACATATTTTGTTTGAGTGATGTATCTCTTTAAATGAGTATTCACCCAAATATGATACATAACACTCTTTAATCACCTTCAAGTTGTTTCAAACTTCTATGAGTTTCTTCTATTGAATTTAAAGTAATTTATTTTGAAGAGGGATGAAAGCCTGAAACCTTTGACTTCCATAACACATAGCAATGGTTACAGGTTTCCAGCTTTCTTCAAAATATCTTCTATTGTGTTCAACATAAGAAAGAAACTCATAAAGGTTTGAAACATTTGTAAATGATGACAGAATTGGCACTTTTGGCTGAACTATCACTTTAAGAAGAGTTGACTAGAAGGAAACACTTCATAGTCAACCAAAAAATAGTTCCTTTATTGCTTTATTACTCCCTTTTGGGAAACTTTGTTTTCAGGAGTAGTCTGACCTGACTAATGCAGCAGCAATGAGTCCACCGGTGATGGGACCCACCCAGTAGATCCAGTGGTGAGTCCAGTAGTTGGTCAGCACGGCAGGACCCAGAGCTCTTACAGGATTCAGACAAGCACCAGACACATTGGCCCTGAAATCACAGAAGATTTCAATCTCCAGACACACACATAACCATAAGTTCTGACATCCTCAGTGAACTCACCCTGCCAGCACATTAACCATGACTGTGCAGCCCACCAGAAATGGAAACATGTGGTTTTTGCTCTTGCCATTGACCGCTGACAATAATACCGCCAAGGTAGCCAGACACGTCATAGCAGCTTCTGCAAACAACGCCTTCATAATGTGATCATCAGCCTGGAGGACTGTAAATGCAGCACCTTGAGCTTGTGCATATTTCTCGCTAGATGTCATTCCCTGAAAACAAGCAAGATATTAATGAGATGTTTAGTTCAGTGTTGCATGAGAATAGACTTGAACTGCTTATGCATGCTCATACCTTGGCCATGACTGCACCAAGCAGACCTCCAGAGACCTGAGAGATCAAATACGGCAACACCATTTTCAGCTCCAGGCCACCACTGAGGAAGACGGCGATGGTGAATGATGGATTGAAATGTGAACCACTGTATGAGCGGGGAAAAGTCATTGCATTATTAGTCGGTATCCAGATTTTATAATGCAACTTAATGACAAAAAGACCAGACCCACTAAAATATTCGGTTTTCGATGCCTGGTGGTTTATCAACGGTTTGGTGGATTAATATTTATATGCAACCTTAAATAGTATTTTTTTCTGATTATTTTACGATGAATATAAAATAAAAAAATAATGTAATACTAATTAAACTAAGCTGAAAAAAGTTATTAAAATTCTTATTTTAATACAAATATTAAACAAATAATTACAAATCTGATTGAAAATAATATTTTTTTTACAAATGTTATATTAGAATTAAAAAAAATTATAATAAATCAAACTTCAGTTTTAAAATAAATATCAGGCCTATTTTATATATAATCATGATTATAGGCTATTTTTGTAAACTTTATATTAATAATATTGATGATGTAATATTGCAGCATGTCAAATACAAATGATAATTTGGCATATAAAAGAGTTGAAGTGTTGAAACCTGCATTCTATGCTGGTTGTTACCAAATGTTGGGTCAAATATCAACAAACTCCTTTAGTTAAACAAGTGCCATTTAAATTTAATTGAAAAAAATAAAAATAAACCAAAGTTAGGTTTGTCAATTTTTACCCAACGTCGGGTTACAACAAACAAGCATTTTAGTGTGTCGGCATTGAGTTGCGCATGTATGTGACATGTCCTTACTGCAGATTTAAGCACACCCTGCTAGAGCAATTGCTTTGCAGTAATGATGATCAAAAAGACTGTATGTTAGCCTACAACAAACTCATGAATTAAAATAAAATTGTGTTTTATTTTGTGCAGCATATGCTTCAGGCAAATGTCGGGAAACTTAACATTTGTGCCAATTAAGTTTCCCGACATAATAGCTTCTCTTCTTTGGTTTAATGATTTAATAGGCAAACCGACACAGAATTAGATAATTTAATTAGTTTGTTTGACCTCACTATACATAGGTTTGTTTAAGTCTTAAAACCAGTGTTTGGTTTGCATGAAAAAACCGGACAACAGATTATTTCATTCGTTTTCTTTTCGGCTTAGTCCCTTTATTAATCTGGGGTCGCCACAGCGGAATGAACCGCCAACTTATCCAGCATATGTTTTACGCAGTGGATGCTCTTCCAGCTGCAACCCATCGCTGGGATACATCCATCCATCCATCCATCCATCTCATTTACCCACGGACAAGCTTACCCAATTCGCATATAGCCTACCACCGGAGAAACCGGAGCACTAGATGGAAATCGACGCGATCACGGGGAGAATATGCAAACTCCACACACAGAAATGCCAACTGACCCAGCCGAGGTTCCAACCAGCGACCTTCATGCTGTGAGGCGATTGTGCCTCAAATTATTTCAATAAACTATTTTTTTTTCTTATTAGCTGATGTAAATGTGCTCATCATTAATTATAATATGCAACATCAACCACACAGGCTGTCTATGACCTCAGAAACGAATTTGCCCTCACCTGATCTCCACCATACATCCAATGACCACCGCCAACGCGAGCCCGTGCACGAGCGCGGCCTGCAGTGTGTGCCCCTCCTGCGCGCTCTCGATCACACACAAACAGCCCATCAGCACAAAGAAAGCGGTGCCCACCAGCTCCGCCATACACGGCTGGACGAGCTGCTCAAACAGCCCGGGCTCCTCCATCTCCGTCTCCTGCACCATTTTATCCATCGCCGCTTTCTCCATTTTGTCATCTGCCATCGTGTGCTGCTGTGGGCTCTGCAGTGTGTGCGCTCTAATATCGCGGAGGTCTTTGCTCGTCATCAGTAACAGATCGCCAGCTTTTAATCACTCCGTGACCTTTGAGGGCAATTGATGATTGAAAAGACTAATGATACATGTAAAATGTTGACTAGTGGTAAATGCTGAAGGAGATTAACATTTAACCTGATTCTACACTGATAAACTCTTTTTAAAAAGAGAATTGGGTAACCCTTATTGTACGGACAAGCCCGAAAGCTGGGTTAAATTAGATTTTATACATGAAATTGTATTAAAATTAAATAATATAATAATTACAATATTTTGAGCCGCGTTGGTTTGGTCCATAGGTCCGTCCATTTTTTTGCTCCATATGGGTCTTTTTTTTTTCTTTTCTTTTTTTTTTTTTTTTTGAAATCGGGTTGAAATAACCCGTGTACTCAATACAGTGTGCATAACATACTAGCACTTATAACAACAACAACAACCAAAAACGTATCCCTCGTCCACTGTCTGCTTTTTCTTAAACTGAGCAGAGCCTGGGTAGCCAGCCGGGTAGCCTAAAAAAACTAAAACACAATGGCCTGAACCATTATTTCCACGTTCATGAACTAATTAATTATTAAAGATAAATATTATATGTGATTATATTAGGCTATATATCATAATAAAACAATTTACAAGAGGGAGGCTCAGTGGTCGCCTCACAGCAAGAAGGTCGCTGGTTTGATTCCCGACTTGGTTGGCATTTCTGTGTGGAGTTTGCATGTTCCCTTGATTAAACTAGTGTATGTTTCCCAGTACTGGGTTGCAGCTGCAGGGCATCTGCTGCGTAAAAACGTATGCTGGATAAGTTAGTGGTTCATTCCGCTGGGATTAATAAAGGGACTCAGCCGAAAAGAAAATGAATGAAATAATGAATGAAGAGGAAAATGAAACTGTGCATGTTCTGATGATATTTACATCACTGTGCACATATCTTCGCATATTAAAGTAGGCCATAAAATAGCCTATATATAGCCTAAACAGCCGAAGACTATTCTCAAGTAGGCCTAACTGATGTGACAGTTTAACTACATGTTCATTATATAAAACAAACTAGACGTTAACAGTATCGCCAGAAACATTAACTAAAAATGTTGGGTTTTAATAACAATTCGTTGGGTCAATAAAACAATAGATCACTTGAAAAATGTAATGGTAAATAAAATTAGCAGGCGCACGCTCAGAATTACAAAGCTCATCTCAACATAGGCCTATATGTTACGATCTCAAAAAAGTAGTCGAGGGCTTCGTGACCCTTTAAATTAAAGTTTTTAAAAAATCACCCAACGTTGGGTTAATCCAACTAAGCTTTTTAAAAATGACTTGATCACACAGTCACGTTTGCAACTATTTGAGTTGAATATTTTAACACAGCTACGAGACGAGTAGGCCTAAAGACACAGACTAGAAAACATTACATGGTATTAATAAAAAGGAAACATGAAAATCTTGTCTGGTCTAAACATTGAGAAAACCCAGTCCTCTCTACAGCTATCGCTGCAGCCCGGAGACCTCCAAGTGGGTGGGATTTATGCCGCAAGTAGGCCCTTCTTCATCCAACAATTTATGTTCGCATATTCGGGATATAGGCTACGGCCTCTAGGTGGCAGCAGACAATTATTATAATCAAACTATGTGAAAGGAAACTAAGTTAATAGAAATTTTCTTAAGTCATTTGTTCTTGTACAGCAGCCTAATGATTAAATGTAAATTAGATTCAAATCTATTTAAGGCCTATTCGAATTGTGTAGGCCTATACAAAAATATTATTTATCTAAATATATAAAATGAGTTTTAAATGTTCAGTAATTAGACATGAATAATTTATATTTAGCTAAATTAATAGAAAGATTATACAATTAAATTCAAGCAAAATATTGCAAAAAAAATGTACAACTTACAAATTTTTATTTTTTTTATTTTTTGCTTCTCTTGATTTTTCCTCTTTTTAAATTTGTATTTAATATTTTTCTATAACATAGATGTGGGTGTACTAGGTTTTTTTTACCATTATCGTAGGTTATTTTGTTAGATAAACTCCAGATTTGACTTCAGTACTGACTAATCTCATGTTTGTGCACAAATATAATATTGTATAGCTGTCTATTAGAAAAATGAATTTAAAAGAGAGATTTGTGAGGGGTGTACTCATATATGCTGAGCACTGTGTACATATTCTAACCCCTTTACTCTTTAATATTACTTAACTTTTTGAGTTAAAACTTGAAAATGATAAGTCTTTGTCAAGAAAGATTCAAGTTTAGACAAAAATATTGTTCTTTAAGCACTTTAAATAGCTTATGTCCAAATAATAATATTTTATACTAATAGTATGTCATATATTGGTAAAATAGTGGTCAATTGCACATTTTAAAATAAAAAAAAGCATAAAATTCTGAAAGGCTTATTAAACTCCATGAAATAACCCGTGATCATTTTCAATGTTATTATAATATCATAAATAATATTATATATATATTTGCTACCTTTTGATTTCTTTCATGTTTGCCCTGCATTTATTCTAAATATCCTAACAATAAACTAGTGTTATAGACTAAAAGTTCAAACATATTATATATAATCTTACAATTAAAGTCAGAAATATTAGCTCCCCTTTCATTTTTTTTTCAAATGTTTCCAAAATGATGTTTAACAGAGCAATGACATTTTCACAGTATGTCTGATAATATTTTTTCTTCAGGAGAAAGTCTTATTTGTTTTATTTCAGCTAGAATAAAGGCAGCTTTTCATTTTTCAAAAAACATTTTAAGCTTAAAATGATTAGCCCCTTTAGGCATTTTTTTCAATACTCCACAGAACAAACCATCATTATACAATAACTTGCCTAATAACCCTAACCCAGTTAACCTAATTAACATAGTTAAGCCTTTAAATGTCACTTTAAACTGTATAAAAGTGTCTTAAAAATATCAATCAAATATTATTTACTGTCATCATGGCAAAGATAAAATAAGTCAGTTGTTAGAAATGAGTTATTATTATGTTTAGAAATGTGTTGAAGAAATCTTCTTTCCGGTTAACAGAAATTAGGGAAAAAATAAACGGGGCTAATAATTTAAGGGGACTAATAATTATGACTTCAACTGTATATTTAGGAAACTTTCAAGTAGGCATGCCTAACACCTCATTGTGTAAAGTAAAATAGTTTTTTTTTCGTAATAATGCAAAATAAATAAAATAGATGTGTAATGAATAACATCCAGATAATTTAGCATTCAATACATTTCTTTACCCTGTTCTAATTTAATATTATTTATAACATTGCTTAATATTTTCTTAATGTAAAAAAACAAACAAACGTCCTAATTCTGCTGAAATATCTGGTTCACTCTTTCAGTGATGTGTTGCAGCTGGAAGGGCATCAGCTGTGTAAAACCTATGCTGGATAAGTTGGCGGTTCATTCTGCTGTGGCGACCCCTGATTATTATCGGGACTAAACCGAAAAGAAAATGAATGAATGAATGAGTCTCTGGTTTAGAAAGGGTATTGTGCCATGGTTAATTCACGTAATATACAGTAGTCAACATTCAAAGTGAATCAAAAATATTGTTAAAAATTTCCCCAGGACAAGAATGGGTGTTGTTCGATAGTTGTAGGTCAACTTTAAAGAAAAGTTATGATGATTGATTCACTTCAAATGTTAAGTACTGTTGTGTAAAAACTTCTAGCTTTAAAATTAGCCATCCCTCGTTTTTGGACTCTGTACGGAAGATGGCGCTATTACAAAGACAAATACAGAGTACGAGCTCACTATGAATGAATTTAAAGGTTATTTGCATTTCTAATACAAAGCAGGCTTATAAATCCCAACCAACACCATACATAACCCACACAAAGAGCAACAACTAAATAATGTGAAGCAGAGTGTTAAACGCATGCTAAAGGTCTAATCAGACTAGTTCAGTCAAGGTGTCATGTGTCACAACCCACAGAGCTCCACAATAGGGAAGTGAACGGCACTTCCTATTTCCTCGCAGTTACTGCTGTCCACTGACTAAAGCAGAAAACGAGAGGAGATGAGAAACGAAAGGGACGCGCGGTTTATAAATGGATTTGAGCAGTAAATGACACAAACTCTCGGCTTCGGATCCTTGTCGCGCGCGCGGAATGGGAGCGTCCGTCGGCTCCAAATAAAACAGCGACTTCTCAAAGTTTTGCGTATTGGCGGATGAAGAGGATTCATGATGAAGAAACAGTTCAACCGCATGAAACAGCTGGCCAACCAGACTGTTGGCAGGTTAGTGTGGTCTCTTTTTAAGTGTTTGTAGTCTGAAAAGTGTAAAAATGTACGCCGTACAGTTGGGAGTGTCGTCATGTGTGCGCGCGCGCACAGGATTGCACTGATAAAGTGGAGTTCACAGAGCAGCAGGAAAGGTGTGATGTGGTCAGAGTTATAAATATGCTTATGATATATTCTTCTCACCCTTTCTTTTCCACTGAAGAAACCACTTTGTGTGTCAGTTTGTCTCATATGTAACCGACTGACAGAATGAGGCTTTTTCCAGTCCTCTCATGTCTGTCAGGATAAAACATCTAGAGATTGTTTACCTGAAATAAAAATTAAATGCAAGCATATGCAACCAATTGTATTCTTTAGAATTGGTCCCATTGAAAAGGTAACATCTTGGTAAATGGTAGCATATATATGATATGAACTGTATGGCTTAATAAACCACATTGAATGTTGGATAAACATCTGTAAAGTTAGAAGTTTTGATTGACATTAGCCTAATATAGCTAACTAGTTATTCGCAACATGATATATTAATTTGAGACAAACAGCTAGCCTATTTACCTGAAATAAAAATGAAATACAAGCATATGCAAGCAATTTAGTTCTTTAGGATAAACACCTTGAAATGATAACATCTTATTTTCAAGGTAAATAAACACAACACACACTGTAGCCTGTATGAAATTAAGTGCCGTCTGACTGGCCGTTTTGTCAGCCTCCTTTGTGTATGTTGAAGTATTTCTCTTTAAAGACCAAGAAAATAACTTAATGTTTGCCATAAAACTGATATTACAGAACACTCACATGAGAGCCTGATAGAAATGCTTATTTTAGAGGACAATTGTAGATTGTAGAGGCATTTAGAGGTTTTTGCATCTAAACTCTTCAACTGTATGGCTAAATGAAACACATATTGACTGTTGGATAAACATCTGTAGCAGTTTTTGATTGACATTAGGCTGATATTGTTAACTTATTAGCAACATGGTAAATTAATTTAAGACAAACAGCTAGCCTATTTACCTGAAATGAAAATGAAATACGAAACCAATTTTATTCTTAAGGCTAAACCTCTTGAAATGATAACATCTTATTTTCAAGTAAATATACAAAACACACACTGTAGCCTAATATATAAACTTAACTGAACTGTATGGCTAAATGAACCACATATCGACTGTTGGATAAACATCTTTAGCAGTTTCTGATTGACATTTGGTTAATATAGCAAACTGGTTAATAGCAACATTCATTTAAGACCAATAGCTAGTCTATTTATCTCAAATAAAAAATTAAATACAAGCATATGTAACCAATTTAATTCTTTAGGATAAACTCCTTAAAATGATAACATCTTATTTTTCAGTTAAATAAACATAACACACACTGTAGCTTGTATG
Organism: Danio rerio; assembly: GCF_052040795.2. Classification (NCBI taxonomy): domain Eukaryota; kingdom Metazoa; phylum Chordata; class Actinopteri; order Cypriniformes; family Danionidae; genus Danio; species Danio rerio. The sequence continues at coordinate 18,066,251 of NC_141023.1, forward strand.
ATATGATCTGTATGGCTAAATGAACCACATATTGACTGTTGGATAAACATCTGTAGCAGTTTTTGATTGACATTATTATAGCTAACTGGTTATTAGCAGCATGATAAATTATTTTGAGACAAACAGCTAACCTGTTATGGAAACTTAACATCAGTCAGTTTTGTTCCGATGATAATTATATTTATGGTTTGGATAATGTATTTAAACCTTTATCTTAGTTTTTAGTCTTGGAATTGGCAGTTTTAGATTAATGGAATGGTTCAAGCAAAAACATTTAATCTACTAACTATTTTCTTTCCCTCAAGAGGTTTCAAACTGGTTTGAGTTTCTATACTATGGTGGTCAATTATAGAGTCAGATCAGTCTAAAAAAATAATACATTTCCAAAATAAAAATCATGCATGCACAGCACAATTCACATTTACAAAATACAATTTGTAAATACAAATAAATACAACGCACAATCTGTGAATTTACAGGTAAACATCATGACCATTTTCGACATATGAATAGGATTTGTGTATTTTTAAATCGTATTTTGAATTGACGTAAAGGATTTGTGTTTTTGTTTTCAAATGTTTTGAAGTTACAAATTGGATTTGTGTATTTATGAATCGTGTTGTAAATTTACAAATTGGATTTGTGTATTTTTAAATTGTGTTTTGAATTGAGGAATTGGATTTGTGTATTTTTAAATTGTGTTTTGAATTGAGGAATTGGATTTGTGTATTTTTAAATTGTTTTGAATTGACAAATTAGATTTGTGTTTTTGTTTTCAAATGTTTTGAAGTTACAAGTCGGATTTGTGTATTTATGAATCGTGTTTTGAATTTAGGAATTGGATTTTGTAAATGTGAATTCTATTGTGGAGTATAAATATATTTTTGTAAATGTATTATTTTTGAGACTGATCTGGCTTTATAGTAAATGGTTAAAGCCATCAAACAGTCCTTAAAATATATTGTTTGTGTCCAACAGAAGAAACTTAAGCAGCATTAGAAGAAGTGGAAGAGAAAATTATACAAAATTGTCATTTTTGGGTGAACTACCTTTAATATTGTGAAGCATAGAGCCTAATAAGGTAGTACTGCATATTCATGTGTAATGTATAGTATTAAACAAGAATACTGTTAAATAATTTTGATTATTTTAAGATGGGAAAGGATAAGAATTTTCAGAAAGTTTTCTTAAGCAATTCAAATAAAAATTAATTCATAATAAAATAATTACAACTGCTAGCTAAATTAATGCACATATGCATTACCTATTGCAATGTATATTGATAATTAAGCACCTAATTTGTCTAATTGGTCAATCATTAGTAATTATAGATGCACCAGTATATTGTCTGAGTTTTGTCCAATAATAGTTGTGGCCAACACAATCTCACGGCAATTCGTAACTTTTTCATTTAGTGGCTAATTCGTATGAATTCGTACGATCTAATTCGTACAATTTAGTACGATTTGCTTATCCCCCAATGACGGTTAGGGGTGGGGTCAGGTGCCACGCCTCCTTTTTAAAATCGTACCATTTTGTACGACTGAACTCGTACGAATTCGTACGAATTAGCCACTAAACTGGCAAAACGTAAAATACTTACGTTTTCTCGTGAGATCAGGCTGTTGTGGCCAGGTTATAAAGTCACTGTCTCTGTCAAATCAAATGTATGACTTATTTAATTTAAAATGAATGCTTAATAAAGTTAGTGCTGGGCAATGATAAACCAAGATTATTCGCAATGAAAATGAAAGTTTAATAAATAGACCAGAGATAAATATTCTGGAATAATAAGGTTTTCTTCAATAATTAAGTGCATGCATTTGTAATTATTAAATTTGACTTTTTAATTTTATTTAGTGGCTCTTTTAAGTCAAGTAAATAATATATGTTAAAAAACATGAATATCTGTTAATTTATTAATTTAGGAAGAATGCAAAATGAGACTGTTATTATAAGGACTTTTTAGTAAAATATTTAGAAAAATAAATATTAGCTAAACCCAAACATTGGAAATGGGAGCCCACAATAAAATGTAAATCTGAATTATTGGATCATTACAATCAGGAGCCAGTTTGGCACCATTATATTGTACATCCCTTTACATTATTATTATTATTATTATTATTATTATTATGCATATTGTACATGTACAAATTACATTATATTAACAAAATATACATTATATATAGTTGAAGTCAGAATTATTAGCCCCCTGTTTATTTTTTTCTCCATTTTCTATTTAACAGAGGGAAGATTTTTTTCAACACATTTCTAAACATAATAGTTTTAATAACTCATTTCTAATAACGGATTTTCTCTGCCAAGATGACAGTAAATAATATTTTATTAGATATTTTTCAAGACACTTAACTAGACAGGTTAGGGTAATTAGGCAAGTTATTGTATAACGATGGTTTGTTCTGTAGACTAAGGAAAAAAATATATAGCTTAAAGGGCCTTTAATAATTTTGACCTTAAAATGGCTTTTAAAAAATTAAAAACGGCTTTTATTCCAGCTGAAATAAAACAAATAACACTTTCTCCAGAATAAGAAATATTATCAGACACACTGTGAAAATTTCCTTGCTCTGTTAAACATCATTTGAGAAATACTTAAAAAAAAAAAAAAAAAACTCAAAAGGGGCTAATAATTCTGATTAATTTAATAATTTAAACTATACATTCATATAATATAATAAATAATAATTAATAGCCAATAGAATTAAACCTTTTCATTTGATTGCCAGGTCATTTTGATGTGGTTGCTAAGGTGCTCGGAGTGCCTGTTTGTACATTTAGTACATTTGCTTACCAGTGTTTGTCAAGGTCGACCAATAGTGGATTTCACTAGAAAAAATGATCAGTTATCATTCTCTAAATTCTTGTCTTCTCATATAGGAAACATTATGTTATTTTTGACTGATATCTGCAGATCTCAAGGCACAAATTTGCTCAGAAACAAGAGGAAGTTCAGGTCTGAGATTTTCAAGAGCTTGTCAGCGAATGACACTCGCAGATTCCCTTCCCTTGCATATTTACTTCAACAAAAGGCGAAAGGGTTAAGTTTGGTCGAAATATTTTAGATGCTTTTCGGTGAACTCTAACATTTGCACATATTTATTTTGTCAGGAAGTAGCTTTATTTAGATTCACTCTTTTATTTTTTCTTCTTCTTCTCCGTCCGCGAGGCAGCTGGTAGATCCATCATTCGCTTGTCACAGTCTATCAGAGCTACTGATGCACAATACAGATCCGGGGTAATCCGGACCCGGAGGTATAATAGTCCAGCCAGCTCTCTGCAATGGCGGCTCTCCAGCCCAGGGAGACGCCACGTTTTGATACAGTCGGTTAAATTGCAGCCCCAGTTAGTTTTTCCTGCACTGCTAAAAAGAAACACTGCAGGAAATCACTCTGTCGTTTCCACTGTGATGCATAAAGCTGGCGGATTTAATTTTATTTAATTCCTACTAAATAAAAATGATAATTATTTTAGGAGATAGCATGTCATCTTAATGATATACTGTATGTTCTGGATCTTATTGGGCCAGCAGTTGCCCCATGCAGAGAAAGTTGAAATTACATCCGTTCTCGTCATTAAGCACAGTTTTGCCTTTCTAATTGAAAATGCCCAGTTTTTCTTAATCAAGAAACTTGTAGCTCTAAATGATGCTTCAGTTGCTTTTGTTTTTTAACGGTCTTTTTAAAAAAAGATTGCTGTTTGCAAAAACCTTCCATTAATTTGCAGGCTTGTTCCACTTATAGTGCACTGCAAGTTTGATATTAAAAGAATAGCTACAGAAAATATTAGATACACCCTGTTGGTGACCCCTGATATTGGATACTAGGGCTGCACGACTTTGAACAAATCTGACATTGCAATATGTTGTTGTTCTGCGAAATAGATTGGGATATGAATACAATTTCACCCGATGGCTGAATTCATTCATTTCAAGAGTTTCTACTTAGATATGCTTGGCGTTAATAGCAGGTTTGGCATGCTGTCCTGGGAGAGAACCCTGAGCTGGGAGAAGATTGAGCATATAAGGGGATCCGAGATCAGGCAGGTCTCGAGAGCTCCCCTTAGAAAAGGGAGGAAAAGGAGGAGATGGGGTGGAGGGGGGGGGGGGGGGGTCTTCCAAAATGAAGATGTGTAGGGAAAAATCAATCCATTTATTGTAAGCTTGGATCAATCTGATTGGAATATTACTGATTACAGATAAGCAGCAGAACTTCACTTAGATTGATTACATTGGTTTTGTAAGAGTGTGAATAATGTATAAAACAAAATTATAAGCTAGAATAATTACAACAGAGTAAAGAAAAAAGTTTAATAAAGCAAAACAAAAAGGAAAACAGTCCTTTATGGTTTTTACAGAGAGTCAACTGAAATTGTACTGTAGAGTCTTCATTGTATTAATAATTCAGTAAATTGTTTCTTCACTAATGTTGCAAATGTTGTATGTAATTCTCCTTGAATGCTTTTAACTCTCTTGAAAAGCCTTTAACACGCATGCAAACCTGTTATGGTTACACTGTGCCATGACTTCACAAATCTCATATACTCTCAATTGTCGATCAACTATAAACCCAACTCAGTATTGGATATGCGTATGTGACAATTGCAGACACACACATTTCTATATCGATGCTGAAAAGAAATGTTGTGCAGCCCTATGGGATACTTCTGCTTTTTAAGCATTTTGATGAACATAGAATTTCCTTCTTTTCCTGAAACCAAAAGCAGATGTTCGGGGAGCTGGTCAAATGAAAATCATGGCAAGAGTCACAAGCTTTATTGTATGTCATTGATCTTTGCAGTTGATTGAACATCAGGTCAGCTAAGAGGGAATGTTCTTTCAATTTGGCAATTATTATGGCAAAGTTATTTTAAAGTTATAAACAAACCATCTTTCAGTTGGATTAACAGTATAGTTCACCCAAAAAAAGGAAAGTGTTTCAGTGCTGCACAGTGAGCAGCTTTCTTTCTCAGTGTGCAAAATAAATAATAATAATAATAATAATAATAAACAGTCACTAGCAATGCGGGGGCTGTGTGAGTATCTGATAAAATGTGTATCTTCAGTGCAATGTAAGGTTGCCTAAATGTAATCTAAATGTAATTACTATAATCATTTAAAAAAGGGAATGTATCTCATATAGGGCTGGTAGATTCATATAGTCCTCACTGCAGCCTTTAGTGCAAAGATGTCATGTATAAGTGCACATGCGCAATGTGAAATACTGCATGTTTAAACCATGCTTGCTAACAAGATGTCATTTACTTTAGTTGGTAAACCTATTCACACTCTGTAGCTGAATGTGGTGGGAATGCATCAGAAACACTGGATGACAACCACCGTAAAAATTCAAGAAGAAGGAAGATGTCTGTTAGTAGTGAACGTTGTTACCATGGTTGTAAGTAACCTGCAGCACATGCTTACTGTAATGATTGGGTTTAGGGTTGGGGTAGGTGTAGATGTTAACACACACTTTAATGTGTAATTTAAAAAATAATGCAAATAATTCTCATTTCTAGCAACAACCGCTCACATATGCATGTCAACAGAATGCGTAGACATTAGGGATGCAGCAATACAGTTAGCCCACGGTTCAATACATACCTCGGTTTTTTAAATAGGAACAGTAAGAGGTTAAGGAGAAAAAAATAAAAACGATTTATTGCAATACTCATTTTGTTTTACTTACAAGCCAAGAAAAGTACTTAGTAGTTTTCTAGTGTATTGTATAAAAAAATGAACACTGAAAAATCTCACAGCTGCTGGCAGCCCATGTACAAACTGGGGAACACATAAAATCATACACTTGAAAATAAACATACAAGTGAAGTTAATAAAGACAAATTGGCCATTTCAAATAAGCATATTTGTACTGAAGTAAACATAAATAAACCATCTTAATTATCTCGGTGCTGAAAAAATGTGAAACTAGTCTGTAACGCGCATCGAGTGCTTTTATGAAATGACAAAAGCCCTCATCTCCCATCACCAAAAACGCACTGTCTTTGTTATTTTTATGTGTCTCTTGGAACCAGTTGGGTATGTTTACTTAAAAGATTCAGCAAGGGATTGTTGCTATTTGGAGGACTTTATTACCTTCTCTGTTATCCTGCCTTTAGACAGTGATATTGCTGGGTGATGGCGCTGCAGATGTGCAGTCATGGTTAAATGTGTAAAACAATGCTTGCACACAGTTATTTTTTGTTCACCGTTTTTCTTTTATTGGCATTACACTTACCAGCAAAATCGAAAAGTCCTCACACCGCAAATTTAAAAGATGCCGGTGCTTTTTGTATTGTTGCCTCACTTCGCCGGCGCTTCCTTGTACTGTTGCCTTAACCTCACTTCACCACCACTTGCAATGTTAAAGTGTGGGGTCCCACTTTATATTAAGTGGCCTTAACTAATATGTACTTACATAGGAACTAATAGTTTGTTACAATGTATTTATTGTGTAAATACATGTATTTACTGTGTACTTATGCTTGATTAAATACATGTATGTAAATACACCTGTATTTAACTTTTGTAATTACATTTGTAAATACACTGTTGACCATCCCTTGCACCTTAACCCACCCTTAAACCTACCCATGCCACCACAAGTGTTCTCAAATACATCATAAACACAGTAAGTACATTGTATTTATTTTTGATATAAGTACATAGTAGTTAAGGACACTTAATATAAAGTGGGACCAAGTGTGGAATGATGGTCAAGCGCCCCCTAACTTTAGAGCATAGTGATTGGATATTTACCAGCGTGGAGGAGTTTCCTCTTCTCAGCTTATAGACTTACAGGCACACACAGTCAATTCGGGGAGATTTAAATGCAAAACCGAGAAAACCGCAATTCACAAGCGCATATTGAACCGTGGAGGTTGTACCGTATGGTTCAATATATATTTAGAACTGTAGCATCCCTAGTAGTGCAGCAAGGGGTCCCTCGGTAGACTGGAGCAGTGTTCACTAAACAGAGCCATAGTACTCTTACAAGCTTTGCAATATTACGATGACAGCTGTTTGCATAGCTTCTAAACAAGCTATGGCTTTGTAACTAAATGGCCACTAATAATAATAATAATGATAACATGATTTTACTCCAAACTCACTTCATAACTTCAGTCGTGTGTGAATATTAGGCGACACTGCTGCGTTTTTATTTTAAAGCATATACGTTTTGTTTTAGTACGTTTACGACTGGCATCAATACTTCTCTGCCATCTTCAACCACTGAAAACAGAGTGTTTTGAAAACTCTAAAGACCCAGTGTAGTTTAGTAGTTTAGTTAACGCCCTCTCAGTGGTCTTCTCGGCTATGGAGTAAACTACATGCACATCAGTCAGAGGTTCGCTTTGAGAGTGTGCAAATATGAAACGTTTTAAAGAGATTTTGTCTGAAACGGGTGTGACTTTACAGACATCTTTATCATCCGTCCATGCGTGGTCAAAGGGAGAACCAGATGGACAATAATTCTTGGCTAAAATTGCAGCAGCCAAGGGAAAGGAGGAAAGTTTTGTAAAAGTTTGGGAAAACCTAAGGCTTAAGGTTGTTAAAGATAAAAGAGGCCATGGCAAAAGTGGAGACCCAGGTGGTTTTAATACAAAATTACGGAAATATGTTTTTCACCATGCAATCTGAATTTAAAATTATTTAATAGTTACAAAACTATAATTAAGGAACAAATCCTGTTAACTGAAAAAAATTGTTGAACCTATCGGTTTACAACATATGGATGCCCTGTTTTCCTGGGAATGGCCATAAATGATGGACCATTTTGGCCTTTTCCAATATAAGTATAGGACACAAACTAGCCAGACAGTTATGCGTGAATTGTGGAGTGGGCTAAATCTAAAAAAAAAAAAAAAAAAAAAAGTCAGTATTTTTATTAATCTTTTTTTTTTGCTTTTATTCTTTAGCCTATACCTAATACCTAATATAGCTAATAATATAGTATATAATAATATAGCCATACCTAATATAGGTAGAACTGTCCAAAATATGAACAAAAGCAAGTGATGCTTCAAAGTTTGATAAAAAATCTTGAAAGTAAAAATCTTTATAATCATTAAAATAATAATAAAAATAATTAATTGCATAGTTCCAGAAACTTCATACTTCTCTGTTTATCCGTCTGACTTTATGGTGGGTTGCTTTTGACCACCCCCTTTCGTTTTAAAGAATATCACTACGGCAAACATGTCCAGTATAAAAGCCTCTTCTGTTTTGCGTGGTGCGCGTGCAGTCAGCGGAGGTTTGCGATATGGTGCCAGGCAGAAGTATAAATCAGCCTTTACACAAATGTGCTTCTGACATGATGTGCATGACGGTCACTGCTTCGCTCAACTGTACTCATGATTTCAATTTGATGAATCACCCAAATCTAATCACAGAATTGTCCTTTGCTACACTTGCCATATAGCCATCGCAAAGTGTCTTGATGATATATGAGGAGGTTTTGTGAACAGCAATCCAAAAATTAGATGAGATGGAATGAAGTATTATTTAACTGAAATACTGACCCGGCCATTGGTCTTTATGCATATCCTCTGTCAGGTCTCTCCAGTTCACCCAGAAAAATGTACCATTTTGTTACTTTTAGAGTAACAAAAGATGAAACTCGATGTCCAGAAATCACCTAAACAGTATCCAAGTGACTCCTTTACTTAGTTGAATAATTTAGACCAGAGCATTAGTTGTCAGGTGAAAGTTAACTTGCTGTTCCAACAAGATTAATTCAATTCATGTATATATAAAAAGAGAAGAAAGTAGATAGATTGGTTTTTCATGTTTTTGTTTTGCATTTCTAATTGTCTTGGTTCCTTAAATAATTGTGTACTTTTTCTGCCTGGGTTGGAGTAAACCCTGTATTTTATAGATGCTCATGAACACAATATTATACATAAAGACTGTGAATGTCAGAATTTTGATAAATTACCAGTTATGTATGTGATTAATTTGATACTATTTAAGTCCAGTGGCATTTAAAACATGGCATTAAAGTTTAACAGCGTAATGGTTTGGTATAGTGGGCTGGGACAATGTATAAAAACCAGTCGGAGACTATTTTACAGCACAATTTATCTTGCATTAATTGCTCAGAAAGAAAACTCTTGAGCAAGAGACAGTGGAAGACCATGGAAAGCTTCCTTTTTATTTGAGTATTTATTGTTATTTATGCAGGGTGTCATAAAAAGGAAGTGGATTTGTAATTCGGACAAGCATTTGGTGGAGTATTTATTTTACTGTTGTTGTTGTCATCTGAAATATGCTTAAAAGGTGACAATACCTCTTTTGTTTGGTCACCAAATACCAGCTAGCATAATCTGGAGAAATGTTAATCTTTTCAAATGAACATTTTGCCAGTTAAACCTCTTGTCTAGGGTCAAAAGTGTTTTCTGGACTAAAATGCCCTGCTTATAGGTCTGTTTAGGATATAATTGGAAGCAATTATGCAATTCGTTATGTCCACTAATGTTGATAAGTGCTTCTGTTTACATTGAAGGCTTACATTAATCAGACTTTGCACTAGTTTGTTTAAAGATCATGCTATAATGATTAAATATTTTCTCTAATACAGCATTTTTCTTTTGTGTTTGCATGAAGATGCTGTACATGACATGTTTCAAACATTGATCCACAAATGAATATTTAATTTTAGTTGATATTTGGGTCACACTTTACAATAAGGTTCATTAGTTAATGTTAATTAATGCATTTACTAAGATGAACAAACAATGAACAATACATTTACTAATGTATTTGTTCATGTTAGTTAACGTTAGTTTATGAAAATCATTCGTAGTTCATTATTAGTTCATGTTAACTCATGGTGCATTAACTAATGTTAACAAGCATGGACTTCAATGTTAATAATGCATTAGTAAATGTTCAATTATGATTAATAAATGCTGTACTAGTGTTGTTCATGATTAGTTCATGTTAGTAAATGCATTAACTAATGAACCTTATTGTAAAGTGTTACCGATATTTGTCTCTCAAGTTTCTCAAGTTTCCTCATGTCCCAACACATTGTTTTTACAAATTTAAGTGGCTTGAACATGAATCAAAACTCAAGAATTGTGTTGATTTGGCTCATTTTAAATAAGTAATTTGGGGATGCAGCAAAAGTCATTTTTCTTTTGTGTTTTGCATGAAGGTATTGTACGTTTTAAACATTGATTCACTGTTGGACACTTAAAACTGGCTGATATTTATGCACATCTGACAATAACCAGTAGTTGTATGCTTTAGTGCAGCAGTTGAATTGTTACATTATCAGTATAGACTATGCATGCTTTTATATGTACACTTTTAAGAGCTATAGAAAACTGATCTTTTTATGTTTTTCCACTACTTGCATGTTTTTTTTTTCTTTTCTTTTTTTAGATAGTTTAGAGATCGGCATTATGACAGGTTAGTGTTCTGTTTTGGTTGTCTTCTTTGACAACCGCTTTTTTCCTCTTCCACATCATTGCAACCTTTGATTTTTTTTTTTTAATGTTTTTGATTATTGCATTCTTTGTCTTGTATATAGTTTGTGGTTTGCAGAACTTTTCACATTGTAAACAAATTTACATTTATTTTATGCCATATCTAGTTGTTTGTCTGCTCAAAAATAGTGTTATAAAACAGTTCTGTTTTAAAATATCCTAATCATTCAGGCAGTTATTATTAAGTAAAAAAATCAGGCTTTGTGTCATTGCTTTGTGACATACTTTTAGAGGAAAAATGATGTCCATATATGTGGACTTGTGGTCTGATTTTAAAAACACTTTTTCCTGTTTTTAAATGCATTAATAACACATACATATTTTTTGAAAATATTTTGACTATCAGAGAGTAAAAACAACATTTTCCCCATTTTGGACAGTTACAAATAGTGTTTGGGACATTTCATATGCTGCAAAACAGTTGCAGGATGGCACTGTATGTCTGTAACAAAATATAAAACACTCAAAGTATTTTAAATAGCCACTTCGGAGCTAAAATGTGCTGTCCACATATGTGGCCACTAAGCCCTTGGAGGTTAAGGACATGATTTGTACCATGGGAAACCAAAATGTACTTTTGCTTTTTAAAACCTGCAGATACAATATTGTATCTTCATCAAAGGTCAAATTATCTGACCCATAAAGGTACCACTACTGTGACGAGACACTTTACCTTAACAGTGCCAAATGTGTTCCTTTAAGAACTATTAAAAGGCATTTTGCTATATCTAAAATGTG